>NC_052312.1:33490861-33718361 GCF_016432855.1 Salvelinus namaycush
CGGGGCTGTCTGAGGGCTTGATGAAGTCTGCCCGCTGCATCTCCAACACAGCCTTGTCTGCCGCCTCCTGGCGTGCCAGCGGTATACGGCGGGGACGCATCTTGATGGGCCGAGCATCACCTGTGTCGATATTATGCCTGACCAGATGAGAGTGACCTACCGCTTCCTCACTCAGCGCAAAGCTGTCTCTGAATTCAAAGAACAACTGCCACAACCGTTTCTGCTGCTCGGGGTCAAGACCAACACAGTTCCTTCCCCATATCTCCCTCACTGTAGACAGTGTCCTCTCCTCTCCCATCTGGGGTAGCTGGGCTGGGGGGTGCAGCCCGGGCTCACGGAGGGATGTGTCATGGAGGTAGCTGGGGGAATGTAACACACAGCTGTAGGTGACAGAGGGGCAGGAGAAAAGTCACACACAGGTGTGCCACGGTGTGCCATGAGTCTCTGTTGCTTTAACTGTTGGAGTAAAGGGGTTGTTGGGTTGTGTGAATGTGAAATTAGGGGGGGTCGGCCCTCCCTGGAAGCTCAGTGTGCCCCCATTTAGGTCTAACTGGCAGCCTGTGCTCCTAAGAAAGTCCAATCCCAGGATACAAGGGTCCTGCACAGCCGCCACCCACACAGGATGCCACACAGTCCTGCACCCTACTGTCAGAGTCATTAATCCCTTCCCTTTCATGGGTGCCAGCTCACCTGTAACTGTGCGCAGCTGCACAGTTGTGGGCTCAAACTGAGTCCAACCTGGCACAATATCCGGCCTCACCAGGGTCACTGTGGACCCAATGTCCACCAGGGCAGAGCAGGGAACCCCCTTGACAGGGACATGACAAAAGTCCCCAACATAGGTCTGGCCCACCACAACAACAGGCTCCATTTGCTTGCCCTCATCTGCTTCTGGGGGACATGGAGCCTTGCTAACTCGTCTGTGTCGGTGCGCTCCTCCTGAAGACGGTGGTGGTTGGGAAAGAGAGGGGTCCGCACTACCCCGTTTATGGTCAGGCCGTCACTAGCGCTGCATAGGTCCTTCATCTCTGCGTGGTGATGTCATTTATGGCTGTTTGCCTGAGCTCTGGGGGACATGGGGCAATACCAGCGTAGGAGGCCTGGCTGGCCACAACCCAAGCAGACCCTGGGATCAGGGTGTGTGTTCCGTGCCGCTGTGTGTTTCATGCCATCCTCCAAAATGAGCTAACAGTTCAAACTGAGCATGAAAAGATTTCTAATCCGCCTTACCGGAGTACTTCGGGCTCTTAACAGATACGTACGCAATCGGGAACTTGGCGCCGCCATGTTTATTTACATCCTGAGCCCCAGATTCCTCGTCCCGCAACGTTGACGTCACCCCTTCGGTCCGCCCACCAGAATTCGCGGAAAGCACAGTTGACGAAGCACTCATGCCCGCTTCAGCCGCCATCATTCTAGCTGTCTCCCTCAAGCGGCCTCTGTGCTCCGATGCCCTGGCGATCTCTTCAGCCAGATCCTACCTCCACCTTCACTTTTGGATTCCCTCGAAGAATTTTCAACTCCGGTTCTCACATATAGCTAGCTAGATGGCTAACTTTTATCTACGTTTTTACTTCTGACACCAATGTAATGACCTGGCTAGATCGTAAAGAAACAATTGTCCGGACAGTTTATTGTGTTTACGATTTCACGGTTTACTAACCCAACTCCACACAAGCTACTGTTTGGCCGTAGCCCACATCAAATAAATGAAAGATACCCATAGAAACAAACGTGACCTTCTCTTGTGAAGACCAGACATAAGAGAGAGAACAATGGCTTAACATGGTCTTAATGTGCAATGCTCCATCCCTATGCCATCCCTCCACCCCACCCCCACACCACTCCACCAACCACCGACCGGGATGCCCGGCTTCAGAACATTCCAGGCATTCCCTCAGACCCCGTGAACACTGTGTACTGGTAAGTACAACACAACCAACTAACAGTATAACACACAGCTGTCTGTGAGGGTTGCTACAAATATTTTTAACCAAATATTTTAGACTTTTACAGAAGTAGCATGTCACCGGGTGACTTTTACTCAAGTATGACAATCGGATACTTTTTCCACCACTGATAAATCTACATCTTGTTTTTTAGCGTGTTGTATTAAACTAAAACCTGTTATTGTATTTGTTTGTTACTGTCTATTTTCAATAAAAACCTGTCTGATTGATTTGCATCAAGTCTGGTAAGACTTTTGAAAGGGGTTCTTTGAGGAACCTTTTTCAACTGGAAAGGTTCTGGTGGTGTAACAGCCCAAAAGATTCTTCCAGGCACCTTTAGTTCTAAGAGTGTAGGGACACTAAATACACGAGGCTAGCGAAAATCTGAAGCTGCAGGTTTTGTTTTATGAGGCTGCTGTGGGGTCTGTAGCAGTGATCAGTAGTCCTAAGGCATCGATCTGTCATGAGGAATATGGTGGAGGATGTTAAAAGCAGTGATTATGGTGGGCCAAGGCCGCGTTTCCCTTTTCCCTCTGCATTAACTGTCCAGGTTGGGATTCTAATGGATCGTTTGACGTACAGACGCTGGGTGTGGAGGAATCTTCCTGTCTCAGCAAAATAACCCATCTCTGAGTTTACCCTGGCATGATCCACATAGAGCTGTCTGTCACAAGCAGAGATGTCTGTGGAGTGCTAATTTGCTTACCATTTGGCCTCCTATACCATATCGCAGATGATTCTATCCTCATTAGCATAAACATGCAGGTGTCTGTGTCTCTCTCTCTCTCTCTCTCTCTCTCTGTGTGTGCGCACACGTGTTTACTCACATTTACGTGACAGTGTATGTGGGTTCGTGCCTCCCCGTGGGTGTCAGAGCTATTGGGTGTATCATATAAATGACATCACCACGCAGAGATGAAGGACCTATGCAGCGCTAGTGACGGCCTGACCATAATGACTTGATAATAGGCTGATTACAACTAGCCACATGTAGCCTCTTATACCCCGGGGAGAGAGACTGACGAATAGGGGTTAAATGGCAGCATTCTTCACACACACACATGTACTCACATGCACTCACTCATCCACCACACACGCGCACAGACACGCACACACAAATGTCACACGTTGAGAAATAGTATGAGCCTCTAGCCAGGCTGCTAAGGGCAGCTCTTCATCTTGCCAACAGCCCTGCTATTGTTTTATTGCCATATACAAAATATTGAAGCAATTACATGCCTGTTGCCAGAAGCAAAGGAGGAGAGGAGAGACACATTGATGAGTGGTGGGGTAGAGCACCATTCAGTGGAACTCTCATTCTCCTTTCCTCCTTTTGTCCGTCTTCCCTCCTTTCTTTCTCTTCTCCACCTTTTCTTTTAAACGGAGCCCTTCAGGAGTCCCTCTGGGAAAGAGACAACTGTCTCTACCTCTCCGCACCCCTCTTTCTCTCTCTCTTTCTCTCTTTCTCTCCCTCTCTCTCTCTCTTCTCTCTTTACTTCTTTCTCTCGCCCTCTCTTCCATCTTCCATCTTCTGAGTGATTGCTCTCTCCTCTCTCTGACAGAGGCACAGAAACCCCCTCTGGGTGAGCTCCTCCTGTGAGAAGCAAAATACCAATCCACCTCCCTCCTTCACTCTACTGTTTTTAGTGCCCTTCCTCTCCGCCTCCTCCTCTCCGCCCCCAATCTATTTGCACTTTAACGAGTGTTCCACCTTTTCCTCTCCGGATTTACCCTCCAACATTTCCTCTCAATAGCAAACTTCCGCCTGTGAGCGCAAGTGGAAAATTCCAAATCCCTGAGTCCCATAGAGAGCAGCAACCGCTATACAACATAGAACATTTGAACAAATAACCTTTGCACCTTGGCAGCAAACAACAGAGTGTGAGCAGCCTCGGCAATAGGTGTCAAATAAACAGCTCAGGCAGCTCAGCTGCTAAGTGATGTTTCTCTGTACCGCGTTGAATAATGTATCATGTAGACATTGATCCATGTTCAGTTTTTTATGACACGGTGTGAGGAGTAGCGTGCGTCTCAAATGGCACTCTATTCCCCATGGTGCACTACTTTTGACCAGGGCCCATAGGGTGCACTATGTAGGGAATAGGGTGCCATTTGGGATGCAGTCTGTGTGCAGTCAGCTCACCACTGTTGTACAATAAGAGTCCTGTGTGGATGTAGTGTTTCGGTATACAGAGCAAAGTAACTCATATAGTCAAGATGATACAGTGTGTTTGATTGGAGACCATCACCATGGGTTCCTGTGGGCTAGTGACCATGGGGTGCCCATATACTGTATGGACTATAGAATATGTATAGACCTTAACCCTGTAAAGAACTGTAGAATATAGAATGAACAATGGAATACTTACAGCCTTAATCCTGGAAAGCATAGTAGAATACAGTAGATTGTACAGTAGATCACAATAGAATACAGCAGCCCAAATCTGATCTTTTTTCCACTAATTGGTCTTTTACCATTCATTTCAGATATTTTCACATCAGATATTTTTCAAAGCTTATCTGATTGGTCAAAAGACCAAATAGTGAAACAAATATCAGAATTGTGCTGCCTGTGTAAACGCAGCCGTAGAGTCCTGGAATATGTATAGGCGTTTTACTAGGAAAGACTGAATGGCCAAGTTATTAGTATCTATTCCAGTCTTAGCATACCTCTGACCAGAACAAGTCATTGTGGCCTGAATCATCGTGTACAGCCATGACTAAAAACATGGTCAACAACATCCTCCATCCATCCATTCATTCCATTTCTTTCTTCACCACAGATCTCATTACAGTGCTGTTTACAGAGTAGTGGTGACTATCCCTGTTAGATTAATCATGTCCTATACAGCTTTTCTGAGCTCTGCAGAAACAACTCAATACTGTAGCCAGCATCACAATCCAATGCCTTCTCTAAGCTGTGGAGTCAGTAGCCCGCATCACTACTCAATGCCTGTCCTCTTCTGCTCTGAAGTTAATTCTGAAGTTCACTATGGTACTTAGCTTCAATGAAGCTGGCCTCTTGCCTCCGCAGCCTCCCCCTGTCGACAGTGTTGTGTGAATGCTGGAACAACCTTGAAGAGAGTAGCAGAGAGCTGTGGGTGCATTCTGGAGTGACCGTGGAGTGACAAAGTGGCTTTTTACTCTGCGGTTTCTAGGCAACGTGTTGCGCTCCAGGAAAATGGCTCTGGCGGACGCGGTTCAAGAGCACCATGCGGTTTCTTCTGTGGACTCGACCTATGCAGCAGAAAGACTTGTGTGAATACTGTGGCAGCTCTTCAAGACTTCAAGTAATAGAAATGGTTATTTTTGACTTTTTTCCTGGAAGAGATTCAAAAAGAGCTTGCCATAAAATCGGACACCGAAAACATAGACATTTACTTTATGTTGCAGAAACCCAACACAACATGACACAAAAAGAAAGGAGGACCAAGGAACTCTTCATATAATTAATTAAAATGCCTTTATTTGTATGGCATGTTCAATAGAAACAAAGTTTAAAAATTCTGACGTGTTTCGGCTGCATGGCCTTCTTTAGGGAGTACAAAGAAATGATAATACAATGTCCTCTGTTGAACAGCTTTTTCAAATCAGCCCTAATTAGAAGAGGGAGTGGTTACCAAATTGATTGGACAACATCTAGTAAGCAATACATTAAAAAAATGAAATTCTGTAGATATGTTATCAAATTGTTTTACTCCAAGCTAGAAGCATCAGAACGCCTAGAAAGGTAGTTCTAACCTTAAATATAACTGGGTAAAGTACCAAGAAAAGGAAAGCAATCTATTCCATAGTACACTAGGACTCAGCAAACATGGACAACAACACGACACAACACATTACTCGAAGTAACTCTTTCCTAAACCAACCAACTTTTCCATGAAGTCTAAAATGGTGGCGAGGAAGAAGAGGAGAGTGTGCAGAGAGATTACAGAAAGTTTTGGGGGCTGGATTAGACTCAGGAGTGTTTGAAGTACAGGAGAAAACACAAGCCGGGTTTCAGGGCAAAACTTTGACAAAACTGTCAATCCTGCGGAGAAGCAAAGCCAGCGAGGGAGGATGAGAGACGGGGGAGTAGGAGAGAGAAGGGAAGAGGGAGAGGGAATGAGAGTGCAATGGAAAGAGAGAGAGAGAGAGGGGAAGAGAGAAGTGAAAGGGACGAGAGAGAAGGTGAAAGAGGGAGCTGGTGGAGGGGTAAAGGAAGCAAGAACGAGAGAGGGAGAGAGAGAGTTGAAAAGAAGACGGTTTACAGATTTCTCTGTTGTAAAAGAGAACAGGGGAGGATGCTTGGTGGAGATAAGAGGAGGAAGTTGATTAAAGTCGGAGACGAGGAAGAACAGAGGAGGCTGTATTTAGCATTCAGGCAGCATTGTAAAGGCTTATTTTCATGCTCCACTTTATTAAAATGAGGATGTCTGGAGGGTCTCTGTGATGTAGCTGAGCTGAGCTGCATTAGATAGCTGAACACCACTGACTTATGATTAGAGCCACCATGCTCTGTCATATTATCAATCTGCTCACATCTGATTATGCGAGGATCTGACCCAACACTTGGGGACAATCTTTAACATTGTTCCAGAGCACATGTTGACAACCCCTTAAAGGTTAAACAAACTATATATGTTTTCGTACAGCTCTCCATGAAGTTAATTTGTAACATCTATATGTAAATAAGAAGAATATCTACTCTGGCCTAGATAATGAAGTTATATAGTCTATGGCTTGACATGAGCATTTGGCTGTAGAATGCTGTAATGCGGCCAGTCAAAATGTGAATTTGTGTGTGCACGTGTGTGTGTGTATGTGTGCAAGTGCTCGAGTGTGTGCACATTTGTGTGTGTGTTCAGCTGGCTGGATGTGTTAAGGAGTCTCCAGTCACATTCTGGCTGTTCCTCCTCTCTCTTCACACCACTAATTATTCCCCTGCCTGCCTCCCATTCTCGTACACCTTTAATAGGAACACTACCTTGCCAGCCAGATGTGAGAGGAGAAAGAAAAGGAGAGGAGAGAAAGAGAGAGAATATTATATCAGAAAACACAGAGCAAGCATCCCAAATGGCACCCTATTCCTTATAGTGAACTACTTTTGAGCAGAGCCTTAAGGGTCCTAGTCACATGTGGTGCACTACACCTTTCAACCAGAGAGTATCTTGTAGTGTACCGTATTGTACATTCCTGAGCACTAATATAAAATATTCATAAAGAGAGTGTGAAGGGAGGTGTGGATAGGGGGGGCTAAAAGCTTAACTGGTTGATACCTTTGGAGTGTGAAGGTAGTGAGTAAAATTAATGAATAAAGTGGGAAACAAGGCGGGTGGAGGGAGAGAGCGGAGCCGCCTGCAGGTCCCCGGGGGTGCTCCCTGCCTTCGTGCGTGCGCCCACTGACTAATGGGCTGCCGTTGCCATGGAAACGCTGTATGAGCGAGCGAGGAGCACCACACCGACGATGGTTACAATGCAGCTTGCTGCCTCTCCCTCTCCCTCCTGGCTCGCCCTTTCCCCCCCCCCCCCCCTCTTCCCCCTCTTCTTCCCATCCCCTACACCTTGAGCCACAGGCAGGCAGGCAATTAGGCAGGCAGCCATCTACCTATAAGGAGAAAGTGGAAGTGTCAGCTGTGTGTTCGCCTCACTCCCCCTTTTTTCTCTCCCTCTCTCTTTCGCTGCCTTTTAACTGCAGGCAGTCACAGTCACATAATGTAGTGGTTTAAAGGGTGAAGATTATTCTATGTTCTGTTATCCCTCCTTTTGAAAGCTCTCGCTGATGCCAATGGTCACAGGTCGGGGTTGGTATATTACAGAGCTCAGTCTCCATATAGTAACGTACAGTAGGTATGGAGAAACACTTGACAGGATTTCTGTGTTTGTTATTCCCTACTGAGTGAAGAGTGGTATTATGAGTAGGGTTGCACAGTTTGGGGAATATTCAGAGGAATATTCAGAGGTGGAAACTTTCCGTGGGAATTAGCGGGAATATATGGGAATTAATATTTATACCATTTAAATGTAGATGTTTTTTGCATTGGATATATTTACCATATCATATGGAGACAGAAACATAAACCTTTTTCTTATGATAAGGAGGTAATCCTTCCAATAGAAATAAAAAAAACAATTTAGTTACGAATTGAACTTTAACTAAATGAGTTGACTTTTCACATGGGATGATTTCACTGAACAACAAAAGAAAGGGAATATTGAATGATCCCCAATGATCCATCGCATCTCCCCAAAACATTTTCAACATACATCTGTAAAATGATAGTCTAGAAACTAAAGCTTTGGTTGCCTTCCTCTCAGGCTTCCATGTCCTCTCCCTGGACCTCCTCAATGTCCACCTCTTGAACATCAGACTCTGATGCCTCATCTTCACTCTTACTTTCCAACCTTGTTGAGGACGTGTCAGGCTCAAAAAGTCTCAACCCTTGTATTGGTCAGCCTGTTGCGTGCTTTGGTGTGTGTGTTCCCAAACAACGACCAGTTGCGCTTTGGGGTGGCTGATGTTGGAGGGATTTGGAGGATGATGGAGGCAACAGGGAAAAGAGCCTCAGATCCACAAATCCCTTCCACCAGGTGGCTGATGAGATATGTTGGCACGACTGCCATATTGAATCTCCATCCCAAAGCCCTTGCTTGGAAGTGTACTTCGCCAGACAGCCAAGAACCTTACTGTCATCCAGGCCAAAGTGGCGAGACACGATAGTGATTACACTATAGGCCTTGTTGATCTCTGCACCAGACAGGATGCTCTTGCCAGCATAGTTGGGGTCTGCAGCGTAGTTGTACGCTGTGGTGTGTATGGGCTTCAGGCAGAAGTCTTCAAGCTTTTTGATGTATTTCAGAACTGCAGTTTCCTCTGCTTGGAGCGACAGTGAAGTGGGCAGGGCAGTACGGATTTCTTCTCTTACATCTTCAAGCAGAGTCTGAACATCAGACAGTATGACATTGTCTCCCTCAATCAATGCAATGGCTACCGCTATAGGTTTCAGGAGTTTCAGGCTGCTTACCACTCTCTCCCAAAATACATCATCCAGGAGAATCCTCTTGATGGGGCTGTCCATATTGGTAGACTGTGAAATGGCAAGTTCTTGGAGAGACTCCTTCCCCTCCAGGAGACTGTCAAACATGATGACAACACCAACCCAACAGGGTTTGCTGCAGCTTCAATGTGGTGCTCTTATTCTTCTGACTTTGCTTGGTGAGGTAGATTGCTGCTATAACTTGATGACCCTTCACATACCTAACCATTTCCTTGGCTCTCTTGTAGAGTGTATCCATTGTTTTCAGTGCCATGGTGTCCTTGAGGAGCAGATTCAATGCATGAGCAGCACAGCCAATGGGTGTGACGTGAGGGTAGGAACTTTAAACTTTAAACTCCACTTTAAACCAAGCAGCCTTCATGTTCGCAGCATTGTCTGTCACCAGTGCAAATACCTTCTGTGGTCCAAGGTCATTGATGACTGCCTTCAGCACATCTGCAATGTAGAGACCGGGTGTCTGTTGTCTCTTGTGTCTGTGCTCTTGTAGAATACTGGTTGAGGGGTGGAGATGATGTAGTTAATAATTCCTTGCCCACAAACATTCAACAACCCATCAGAGATGATTGCAATACAGTCTGCTTTCTCTATTATTTGCTTGACCTTCACTTGACCTCTGTTGAACTCTGCATCCAGCAAATGAGTAGATCATGCATGTCTGGTTGGAGGGGTGTATGCTGGGTGAAGAACTCAGAAATCTCTTTCAATACACAATGCATGTAAGCATCAGAGGTGAACCAGTTGCATACACAGCTCGAGCAAGACATTCATCAGCATTTCTCTGACTGCATTCCTCCATTGACTCAAAAAGTATTCTGATTCCAGGAGGACCATGAGCTGTTGCTATCAATAAGGTGTCTGATTCATCATTTTCACCTTGAATAGAAGTAGAGGGACTTTTGTCAGAGGTTGCTTGTTGTGAGCACTGAGGGAACTTAATTCACTTGGCCAGATGATTCTGCATCTTTGTTGCATTCTTCACATATGATTTGGCACAGTATTTGCAAATGTACACAGCTGTACCTTCTACATTAGCTGCAGGGAAATGTCTCCACACATCAGATAGTGCCCGTGGCATTTTCCTGTAAAGATTAGAAAGGAAATGTGGAAAAAAAAAATATATACAATTCCATATACAGATAAATAGTTAAGCAGTTAGATTAAACAGCTTCTTTGTAAGACAAATGTTTTAACTTCTTATGGCTGCAAGGGGCAGTATTGAGTAGCCAGTTAAATCGTGCCCATTTCAAACGGCCTCGTACTCAATTCTTGCTCGTACAATATGCATATTATTATTACTATTGGATAGAAAACACTCTCTAGTTTCTAAAACCGTTTGAATTATTTCTCTGAGTGAAACAGAACTCATTCTGCAGCACATTTCCTGACCAGGAAAAGGAATGTCGATGAAAGAAATCGATGCTCTGTTCAACTTCCTGCCTATACATGGGCATGATACGTAAGAGTCTACGTACACTTCATACACCTTCCCCTGGTTGTCAAGAGGCGGTGAGAGAAGAAATTTCGTGTTTATCTTGGTCTGAGGTGGAATTAAAGCTCTTTGTATGACGTGACCGTCCATTTCCTGTTTCTGGAGCGCGCGAAAGGGGACATGGATTTGCCTTCTGTTTAGCTGTCGTTATGGACGACTAACATCTCCGGTTTAGATTTTATTTGATACATGTGACCATATCATCGTAAAGTATGTTTTTTCAATATAGTTTAATCAGATTATTGACATTTTTTCGGGAGTTTTGCCGTGTTCCGTTCTCTGACTTTGTTGACGTTGGAGAGATCCGTGCCACTTGGCAAGTGCCCATGCTAAATCAAGAGGGAAATTTGCCGTTCCAGATCCAAACAACGACTGTTCTGGACAAAGGACACCTTGTCCAACATTCTGACGGAAGATCACCAAAAGTAAGAAACATTTTATGATGCTATTTCTAATATCTGTCGTGCATGTGAACTGGTCGTCGGCGCCCAAGTGTTTCTGGCTATTGTGGCTACGCTAATATAACGCTATATTGTGTTTTCGCTGTAAAACACTTGATAAATCGGAAATATTGTCTGGAATCACAAGATGCCTGTCTTTCAATTGCTGTACACTATGTATTTTTCAGAAATGTTTTATGATGAGTATTTAGTTATTTGGCGTTGGTGTCTGTAATTTTTCTGTCTGCTTTCGGTGCAATTTCTGACTGTAGCTGCAATGTAAACTATGATTTATACCTGAAATATGCAAATTTTTCTAACAAAACATATGCTATACAATAAATATGTTATCAGACTGTCATCTGATGAAGTTGTTTCTTGGTTAGTGGCTATTTATATCTTTATTTGGTCGAATTTGTGATAGCTACTGATGGAGTAAAAAACTGATGGAGTAAGAAAAGTGGTGTCTTTTGCTAACGTGGTTAGCTAATAGATTTACATATTGTGTCTTCCCTGTAAAACATTTTAAAAATCGGACATGTTGGCTTGATTCACAAGATGTGTACCTTTCATATGCTGTATTGGACTTGTTAATGTGTGAAAGTTAAATATTTAAAAAAAATATCTTTTGAATTTCGCGCCCTGCACTTTGAGCTGGCTGTTGTCATAAGTGTACCGACGTCGGGCTTGCACGCCAAACAGGTTAAAGTGAAACATGTATGGAAACAGGTGAATTAACACTCCTCAGTTAGCAGGAGTGTCCCAGAAACATCAGAAATGGTCCTTTTGTTCGATTATGTCCTTCTTATCCCCAAAATGTCCATTTATTTGGTGCGTTTGATTCAGAAATACACCGGTTCCAACTCGCCCAACATGACTACAAAGTATCTAATAAGTTACCTGTAAACTTGGTCCAAACATTTCAATCAATGTTCCTAATCCAACCTAAGGTATCCTAAAAGGTAAATAATCAATACAATTTAAGACGGGATAAAGTGTTTCCAATACCGGATAAAAACAACGTGGAGCACGTTCCAGTTCACACGCACCAAAATACTAGAGACCTTCAGAGTGATACTTACAAAGAACAACCATACTTCTTCATTTCTCAAAAGAAAAACATCAACCAATTTCTAAAAACTGTTGACATCTAGTGGAAGCCATAGGAACTGCAACCAGGTTCCTATTAAATAGGGCTTCCCATAGAAAACCATTGGGAAATACTATGACCTCAATTTTTTTCCCCCTGGATGGTTTGTCCTCGCCGTTTCGCCTGCCAAATCAGTTCTGTTATACTCACAGACATTATTTTAACAGTGTTTTCTATCCAAATCTACCAATTATATGCATATTATAGCTTCTGGGCCAGAGTAACAGGCAGTTTACTTTGGGCATGCTTTTCATCCGGACGTGAAAATACTGCCCCCTATCCCTAAGAAGTTTTAAATGATTTATAAAATGTACTTTAACTTTTGATATTTAAGTATATTTTAGCATATACTATTTATTTTGATACTTAAGTATTTTTTAAACCAGATACTTTTCGACTTTAACTCAAGTTTTATTTTACTGGGGGACTTTCACTTTGAGTCATTTTTGATGAAGGTATCTTTACTTATACTTAAGTATGTCAATTGGGTACTTTTGCCACCACTGCACATAGTCATGGAGAGTGCACACGTATGTGTACACACGCACAAACGCACGTATACACATACACATATACACACACACACAAACACGTGCATGTACACACAAGCACACTGCCACATAAACAAATGTAAATGCAGTTTATGCTACTAAATTGAATGTGGTCAGAGTGGAGTGTGACAATACTAGAGACAGAGGCCATCTCACACTCTTACCTCTCACTCTGGTCACAGTAATGTGTGTTAGTCCATTTCCACAGTGCTGCACCTTGGTATCTAAGTCGCTTACCCAAAGGTCAGAGTCTCTCCATTACATCTCCACCATCTGTCCAGAATGGTAGACTTTCTATTTATGAGTTGATAAACAACACATGGAAAATACAAGATTGGTTACAAATGTCACCCGTTGAAATATCAATGCAGTGAGAATAGGATCGATACCAGGCATATTGTTGATAAAGTCCTGCTGCTCTTTCTAAAGAGCTGTTTGCGTCATCATAGACTCCAAACCATTATTTTGTACCATGTGACCAACACCAGTATGGGGAGGGAAGAGTTCAGCATGGAACCTTTCTGTGTTGAAATGTTTTACATTAATCTCTCTCTCTCTCTCTCTCTCTCTCTCTCTCTCTCTCTCTCTCTCTCTCTCTCTCTCTCTCTCTCTCTCTGTCTCTCTCTGTCTCTCTCTGTCTCTCTCTGTCTCTCTCTGTGTCTCTCTCTGTCTCTCTGTCTCTCTCTCTGTCTCTCTGTCTCTGTCTCTCTCTCTGTCTCTTTCTCTGTCTCTCTCTCTGTGTGTGTGTGTGTACTACAGGGCCGGTAGTCCTTTGTCTAGATGGATGACATTTAATGGATGTCTCTCATCAGAATGTTAAAAGAGCCCTGCAGCCAAACAGGAGGGAGGGAAAGAGAGAGTGGAGAGGGGGGCTGAGAGAGATAGCAATAGAGAGTGACTGGAAGAGGGAAGGAGGAAAAGGGCTTCAGCGAGTGAGAGAACGATGGTGGGTAAGAGAGGAGATAGGGAACTCTATTGTTTTAATTACGAGAAATTTGTGTATGGAAAAAAATCTGATATGCCCCTGTCTCGTTAATGTCTTTCAGCTCTGTATAATGGACTTCCTTGCACTATCATTGCATACAGAAGTCAACTCTTAATGGGTTACATATATATATTTAAATACTGAGGAGGCTGGTTTTCTTTATTTCCTAAAGAGCTTTCTGACAATGCAGTAGCAGTGAAATACTCCGTGAAGATAAGGGCCATATACAATACCTCTATTCAGACAACATCGCCTCGGCTCTGCATTCATCTCGTTTTGCATTCACAGCTTCTGTATAGGAAGGCAAGGATGTTTTCTCTGGCAGGTGTAGTAATGCATTTCCTAGAAGTAGGGTTGGACAGTGGAATGGAACAGTAACTGTATGTAGTCCAAGGTGCTGACTCACTATTCCAACCCTCTCTCCCTCTTTTTCCTCACGCTCTCTCTTCCTCTCTTCCTTCCCTGCATCAACTTCACCCTCTCCTCCCTTCTCCCTCTCTTCCCTTCCTTCTTTATTGACCATGTTGTCCAGTAATGTATTTATTTATTGGATGAAAAGTCCCCTCTGAGCGAACAGGGGTGTTTTCTTCCCGACAACCAATACTTGCTCAGCGTGAATATTGATTGGTTTAGACCATGAGACAATCCCGTAGCTTGCTCGCTCTTACCTGCAGGCCAACTGGCAGGACCATAGCTGCAGTGCTCACACTCTAACACATCTTATCCTGTATTCTGAGCTGATGTTGAGAGAGAGAGAGGCCGATACCCGCTAATTATCAAAATCCAGAAAAGAGACGTTAAATTCTACAACCACCTAAAAGGAAGCGATTACCCAAACCTTCCATAACAAATCCATCACCTACAGAGAGATGAACCTGGGGAAGAGTGCCCTAAGCACGCTGGTCCTGGGGCTCTGTTCACAAACACAAACAGACCCCACAGAGCCCCATAACCAAATAATGAGAAAACAAAAAGATAATTACTTGATACATTGGAAAGAATTAACAAAAAAGTAGAGCAAACTACAAAGCTATTTGGCCCTAAACAGAGAGTACACAGTGGCAGAATACCTGACCACTGTGACCGACCCAAACCTAAGGAAAGCTTTGACTATGTACAGACTCAGTGAGCATAGCCTTGCTATTGAGAAAGGCCGCCGTAGGCAGACCTGGCTATCAAGAGAAGACAGGCTGTGCACACTGCCCACAAAACGAGGTGGAAACTGAGCTGCACTTCCTAACCTCCTGCCCAATGTATGTATATAAAGGGTTATCATCATCAATGCCTGTTACTGAAAATACTACTATCAGCAGAGATTACTTAAAGAGTCAATCAGCTTGGCTCTCAACTTGAGTTTTAAATGTGCTGCTAAAAAGCCTTTATTATGCCTGAATTAGAGATGTCTCTGTGGATTAGGTATTAATATTTGACACGTTAATATATGTTTTCTATCAGCGTAGTATGTGAATAATGTAAAATGCTTGAACTGAGGATTGGCACACGGCGTTCTTTGTAAACTGTATTCCTGATTGTTCTCTGAATGCTGTTATTTTCCCCCAGTGGCCTATTGTATTAGTGTTTAGGCATACTAGTGGAGGAAATTAGTGTAGCAGTTACTACAGGTAGCTAGTAGCATCTTTGAGCAGGACAAGGGGTTAAAATATGTCACATGGCTGAAAGCACTTCATGCATATTGAGGGAGATGCTGTATTGTGGCTACAGGGGATCCAGTAGCATTGTTAGCATTATCGCTAACTCCTACACTCATATCGTCGAGGCATGGTGAATCAGGGGTTAATACTGTAACGTCATATGCAGATGACAATAGGTAGGATGGGGAATAAAGTAAGTAGGCTAAGTAATTGCCACGCTCGGAGGGATTTTATGCAGTGGTAATTTACATAATCATCATAATAATACACTAATTCCATGCTTAAACTTTTTGTGCCGTCACGAGCGCTAATTATCATCATTATAGGCCAGAGAACAACTTTATTTTAGTTGTGCTTGCTCGCTAATGACTCATGATATTTTGTTTGCATTAATGCATCGTTTTATTTATTGTGATCCGTGTAGCTACCCACTCCTTTGACCTTTTCTTAAATGGAGAGACTACTCATCTTAATTAATTAATTAATTGTTAATTAATTGTTGTTTTCAACACAGTGTAGTAATACCCTAACTCCCCAAATCATACACAGAAAATATGTTTGAGCGCCATACATAACTACTTATTACTTAAATATTATTATTAATTAATTGCCTCCAAACAATAATTAGCATATAATTGTATTAATATGGAACTGGGCCACCGACATCACGCACTAAGTAAATGTAATGTTTTTCTCATCTCCTCTCACTAATGGTCAAGTCTTTAAATCAGTTAGTGTACACGCTTAGAACAGTTATTTTTTAACACATCGTGTGTCTTGTTAGGGACGACACATGTTGTGTTATTTCTAACACAATCATTGTGTTGGCACAACATGATTTGTGTATTGTCTGAGTTGGTTTCCCTGGTCTGCATATCTAACTGACACATCTAAAATCTTTCAAGAAGGATATTCTGCTTGTACATCATTTGTTGCATGTAAGATTTTGTACATGGAGTGCTGCATTAAAAGTGTCTTCCCCAATCATTTACAGAATTTTAAAGTGGATTTTAGTGGAATACAACACAATATGTGTGAAAAACGTGTGTCTAGTTAGGGACGACACATGTTCTGTTAGTTTTAACATAATCAGTGTGTTGATAAATTTGCACAAATCATGTGTGTGCCAACACAGTGATTGTATCAAAAGTAACACAACATGTGTCATCCCTAACTAGACACAGAGAAGTGTTAAAAAAGAACACCACAAGTGTTGTTTTTAACACATCTGTTTGAATGTCTGCAGCAGGCGTGAACCAACCAGAACTCACAGAGTTCTATACAGAGTTCTATATCTCCCATAGCTACAGCATCTCAATAACTCCCATGAAAAACTGCGGGCTGAATTTTAGGTATATTTTTCACTTTGCTTATACACTCCATGGATAGTAATTTGTATAGGAGTTTGGTTGGAATTGTTCTAATTATATTCTGCTATTAAAGTATTCATTAAAATGATTGATGTAATTAAAGTTAGGTCTATCCCCCAAAAGACAATTATAAGGATACACTATCATCTATATTCAAGTAAACAAGCAAACCTTATTATGGTGACTCGTGAATTTGTGTTTTTCCTATACCCAATATTTGGGATTAAATTATAATTTATAGTCTCTTTGATTATGCACTTCCTGTTCATGCTCTTGATCTTATTGAATTGTGGATTGAGTATCCTATTTCTTGTAGTGTTTTGTGAGGTTCTTCACCTCATTTAGCGGCAGAAAGTATTCACACCCCTTAATTTATTCCACATGTTGTTGTGTTACAGCCTGAATTCAAAATGGATTAAATCGTTTTTTTCTTCTCACCCATCTACACAATACCCCTTAATGACAATGTGAAAACATGTTTTTAGAAATACAGAAATATCTAATTTACATACGTATTCACACCTCTGAGTAAATACTTTGTAGAACCACTTTTGGTGGCGATTACAGCTATGAGTCTTTCTGGTTATTAAGTACTGTATCTAAGAGCTTTCCACACCTGGATTGTGCAACATTGACCCAATATTATTTTGAAAATTCTTCAAGCTCTGTCAAATTCGTTGTTGATCATTGCTAGACAACCATTTTCATGTCTCACCATAGAACTCAGCCACTCAGGAACATTCACTGACTTCTTGGTAAGTAAGCCCAGTGTATATTTGTCCTTGTGTTTTAGGTTATGGTCCTGCTGAAAGGTGAATTCATCTCCCAGTGTCTGATAGAAAGCAGACTGAACTAGGTTTTCCTCTAAGATTTTGCCTGTGCTTAGCACCGTTCCGTTTCTTTTTATCCTGAAAAACTTCCCAGTCCTTAACGATTACAAGCATACCGATAACATGATGCAGCCACTACTATGCTTGAAAATATGGACTGGTACTTAGTAATGTATTGTATTCGATTTGCCCCAAACATAACACTTTGTATTCAGGACAAAATGTTAATTGCTTTGCCACATTTTTTGCAGTATTACTTTAGATCCTTTTTGCAAACAGGATGCATGTTTTGTATTTTTTTAATTCTGTACACACTCCCTTATTTTCACTCTGTCAATGATTAGGTTAGTATTGTAGAGTTACTGCAATGTTGTTGATCCATCCCCAATTTTTTCCTATCACAGCCATCAAACTCCGTAACTGTTTTAATAAAGTCACCAATCCCTGATCGGTTTCCTTCCTCTCTGGCAACTGAGTTAGGAATCTTTGTAGTGACTGGCTGTATTGATAATCCAACCAAAGGATAATTAATAACTTCACGATGCTCAAAGGGTTATTCAATGTCTGCTTTTTTTTGTACCCATCTACCAATAGGTATCCTTCTTTGCAAGACATTGGAAAACCTCCATGGTCTTTGTGGTTGAATCTGTGTTTGAAATTCACTTCTAAACCGAGGGACCTTACAAATGTTTACTCCTGAACTTATTTAGGCTTGCCATAACAAAAGGGTTACATACTTAGTGAGTCAAGACATTTCAGCTCTTCAGTTTTTATTGATTTGTAAAAACATTGAAAAACATAATTCCACTTTTACATTTTGGCCTATTGTGTGTAGACCAGTGACAAAACAATCTCCATTTAATCCATTTTAAATGTGGGCTGTAGCACAACAAAATATGGTAAAAGTCAAGGGGTGTGAATACTTTCTGAAGGCACTGTGTAAAGGTGCATGAGGGTTCTTTGGTGGCATTCCTGTTTGATGCTGAAGTACTGATGTAATAGCGTTCTTGACCTGATGAGTCAAGTCTAATTGAACCCTTAGCAGTCTTAGCTAGAGTGGTACTTTAAGAAGAAAACATATTGGTTTGAATTTAAAACAGTTTCAGTGGGGTCCAGAATTATTGACACCTTTGATAAATATGAAAGATAATTACTGTATAAAATAAATAACTAAAATACTGAGCTATACTATATGCACATTTTTGGGGGAAAATAATATAATTTTAACTAATACAACTGCTCAGAGAAATGGATTTATTTGAACAAGCGATATTATATATATTTTTTTAATGTAGGCGTCAAAATTGACACCCCTGTTTTTAATACCTTTCAATACCTCACCTTGCAAGGATAATGGCATTGAGCCTTTTTCCGAAATGTTTTATTAGTTGAACACATATGGAGGGATCTAAGACCATTCCTCCATACAGAATATTTCCAGATCATTGATATCCTTATAGACTGCCATCTTCAATTCAAACCACAGGTTTTCAATGGGTTTCAGGTTCGGAGACTGAGATGGCCATTCCAAAATGTGGAATGTGTGTGCGTGGTTATTTTATTGCTGGAAGATCCACTTGCGGCAAACTTTCAGCCTTCTGGCAGAGGGAACCAGGTTTTTGGCTAAAATATCCTGGCCCTACACTGATATTGGATAAAGTTTATGAGTACATTCTCCTTTCGACGCAAAGAGCTCTAATTTCATGTCATCCAACAAACGTAAACGCCTGGACTGGTGCTTTGGTCAGATGACATGAAAATAAAGCTCTTTGGTCATGCACACCAGTGGTGGGTTTGGTGTCAACATTTCTGCATAAGCAGAAAATAACCCCATACCTACTGTGAAATATGGTGGTGGATCTTTGACGTTATGGGGCTATTTTGCTTTCGCTGGCCCTAGGGCGTCGTTAAGGTCAACAGCATCATTAACTTTATCTGGTATCAGTACATTTTAGCCAAAAACCTGGTTGCCTCTGCCAGGAGGCTGTAACTTGGCCAAACGTGGATCTTCCAGCAAGACAATATCCCCAAGCACACATCAAAATCCACAAGGAAATAGTTTGCCACAAAATGAACGGACTTGAAACCCATTGAAAACCTGTGGTTTGAATTGAAGAGGGCAGTCCATAAGCGAGGGCGGTTTAAGATCCCTCCTTATGTGTTCTCCAACTCATTAAACATTTCAGTGCCGTTATCCTCATCAGGTGAGGTATTGAAAGGTATTGAAAACAAAAGCGTCAATAATTTTGACCCCTACCTTTTTAAGAATTGTTTTTATTACTTGTTAAACAAAACCTTAAACAAAAATTGTTTTAGTACTTCCCAATTTTTTGGAGCATACAATACAGAATAGCTCAGTTTTTTTAATAGTAATTTTTGCTCATATTTATCAAGGGTGTCAATAATTTCAGACGTGACTGTAAGTGACATGAAGCATAGATAGAAGAATTCTAGAAGAATTACATCATTGCACCAAAGACATTCCATACTTTATGTTCATGCTGTTTTTTACATGACAGCTTTTGACTAGGGATTGAAGTTGTAACAATGGTAACAATGCTGTGGTAAAGCTCTGAGGACCTCTGCTATGGGACCACAGTACTACAAACACGACCTAGAGTGTTTTCAGAGTGCAAGAGAAGAGCTGTGTTCCTGTCATGTCTGTCAGATGTGTGAGTGCGTGTGTGTGTGTGTTCATGTGTGTGTGCATCTGTGTGTGTATCTGTGTTGCGTATCTGCAACTGAGGGACAGTGGGTCTCTATGCACCAGTGACTTTAAACTTTACCGTACATAACTACACTGCACATTTTCCAGTGTTAAATGTAACACTGGCCCAGTGTCTACACGGGTCCACACTTATCAGAGTTAAATTAACACACTGCTTAGTGTAAAGCCTTATTTACATTTTTCCCAGAGTACCTCGCCTTTATTTGTTAGTGACATGGTTTTTGCAGTCAGTATTTTTTTTTGGGGGGGGGGGGGGTCCCCCTTCATCAAGTGAGCGCTAAGCTAATATATTGAAATACAAATTATTTAATAGTGATGGGCAGTCTGAGTCTTTTTGGTGAGTTGGTTCAGTTCATGTAATAGAGCTGGCTCATTTGGCTTCCAAACGGCTATTTGTTCAAAATGCTTAAGAGTTGATCAAGAACCATGAAAAAAAGTATTATTATCCAATGTAAAGGCCAAAAGATAGGCGACATTATGTCAGAGTGTGGAATGCGCGTTCAAATAAAATGTTACCTGGCCAAATGATTAGATGGACTGCACTACAAACTGAAAATCTACATTTACCAGATTGATTGACTTGCTCTCCCCACTATTTATTTTTTCTGCAGTGAAGATTCACCTTCTAGGTAATTATTTTGAGGGCCTTGTTTTACCCTAATACAGTGGCCTGAAACTTATGGTTTTCAGGACTGCAAGTCACATTATGATGGCTTGAAAAGTGATGTGTAAATCCCATTGGGTTGCAAAGATGAAGATATGAGACTACCGTCCTAAACAATCTAATCTGGATCAACCATTTTAGTAATGGGTGCAATAAGTCCAAGTAATAGATTAGATTTGATTCGAAAATGTATGTTATTTATACTTCTGTAGCATAAGATTAATTAATCAATCAATGTAAATGCAAAAACATAGATATTGAAAGAAACAATTTTAAAGAATCAACCTGCAATAATGCCTCCTGGGAAATATGATAACGATGGGCCTGGTTTTGGTTAAACACTGGTTATTAACACCAAGACTCTGGTTATTTTACACCAATGAGTGTTAATGTAATACTTTCAGAGTTAGTTAAACACCTGAATCAACACTAGGTAACACTGACCAACTTGCTTTGTATCAGTGGGTGGAACCGAGGCTGGGGAGCCTGTCTGATTGACAGCTGAGCGCTGGACCTCGGGAAAGCAGCATAAACGGCCATGAAAACACACTCAGTACTGTGCAATATTATGAAATGCCTGCCTGGCAGAAGTGTGAGGCTGCGTCTCATAAGGCACCCTATTCCCTATATAGTGCACTACTTAGGAATAGGGCTCTGGTCAAAAGTAGTGCACTATGTAGGGGATAGGGTGTAATTTGTGATGCAGTCAGAGACCTCTGTCTGAGAAAAGGCTGTAGCTGTAGTAACGCTCTGATAAGCAAATACTTCCCCCCCAGGGGTTTCCTGTCAGTGTTCAGACTACGTGCCAGTGTAGAGGTGCTTTGGTCAAGTACATGTTGATGTTGTTACAACGTGCGTTTTGGCCGAAGGCAGAACCATGTACAGCTGGTTGAATCGGTAAGCCAATATGACTGTAAAAAAAGTATAGGATGGCGTTAAGTTTATTGGTGGTGATATCTGTGATGAAGCTCTGTGACAAAGATGTTTTGACTCCAGACAATCACAGATTATAAAGGGAAAGCTAGCCACGTAGCAGACACCAATGCCTTGCTCCTGGACAAGCTAAACACCTTCACTTCACATAACAACAAACCGCCGACGTGGGCCCCCATCGCACCTGAGGACTGTGATCCATTTCTAAAAGTGGCCAGTGATTCCTAATTTATGTCTATTGGTAGCCGCCTCTGATGTGCTAGTGATGGCTGTTCAGCAGTCTGATGGCCTTGAGATAGAAGCTGTTTTTCAGTCTCTCGGTCCCAGCTTTGATGCATCTGTACTTACCTCGCCTTCTGGATGATAGTGCGGTGAACAGGCAGTGGCTCTAGTGGTTGATGTTCTTGATGGTCTTTTTGGCCTTCCTATGGCATTGGGTGTGTGTGTGTGTGTGTGTTTGTGCGAGCCCATTCCACGCAAGTAAAAATAAAAAATTGACTCGCCCTAGTTTTAGACCATCCTCCTCTCTTTCAGGTTGGTAATACAGTCTATGGCTCTGTCATACAATACGCTTTTAGTTTTTGTTGTCATAGACTACCTAGCTAAAATGCTTGCTAGCCTAGCTTCCACACATGAGTAAAAAGGAACCAGCAAAGTTAGCTAGCTGTCACGCCCTGACCTTAGAGCTCCTTTTTATGTCTCTATTTTGGTTTGGTCAGGGCGTGAGTTGGGGTGGGCATTCCATGTTTGGTGTTCTATGTTTTCTATTTCTGTGTGTTTGGCCGGGTGTGGTTCTCAATCAGAGGCAGCTGTCTATCGTTGTCTCTGATTGAGAACCATACTTAGGTAGCCTTTTCCCACCTGTGTTTTGTGGGTAGTTGTTTTCTGTTTTGTGTCTGCACCAGACAGAACTGTTTCGGTTTTGTTCGTTCTCTTTGTTGTTTTTGTTATTCAGTGTTCAGTTTTATGAATAAATCATGAACACTTACCACGCTGCGCTTTGGTCCACTTCTTCATGCAACGATGGCCGTTACACTAGCTAGTTAACGTGAGCCTATTAGGCTACATATTGAACTTCAATCGTCTCAGGTCAGTGGCACAATCTATGAATGTATGGTTAGAAAGGCTGTCATAATCATTGGTTTGTACAGAGAATTAAGTCAAAACCATAAGTCCAAATACCCACCTCCATCCTTGGCTTAGGAAAGGGCTGATTTAGCCAGCTAACTACTGCAGGACAACAACACAAGCAGACCAGACACAGACACGATGTGATGTGATTGGTGTGAAGCCAAATCCAAACTGGACACACTTGGGGGGCGTTTTGCTACGCCAGGACAACCCACAGGGCTCAACGCTGATTGGCAAATTCTTTTATCATTATTTTATCAAGGGGGGCCAAATGCTTGCTGGCGTCAAACAATCAAATGCTACGTCGGAAATATGTCATACTCTTTTGGTCCAGACAGCATCAGATAGATGGGCTACACATACTGAGACAGAGGGGCGCTGTTTCCCTCGCTCTGATGATTTCTCCGGTGAGATTCAGCCACTTGTGAATTCAAGGAAGATTATGAAAACACAGAGAGACTAAGTTATTTTATCATTTGAATTGCTTCATTGATCAAATATTTGGGGAAGCCAGGCTACACGTCACTGCTCAGGCCTTGAAAAATGAATGACTGAACTGATTGAAAGTAAAAGGATCTTGGTGAACAAATGCCGTGGTCAAGGCTACAATGGCGCCAGTGCAATGAGTGAAGTTCACCCAGGTGTTTAAAAGCTCATATCAGACCAAGCCTAAAGTTTCTTATGTTGTTCTTTATGAGTTTTAGTTTAGAAAACAATAATCTTTATGCAGAAGTGACAGTTACAGGGATGGTAAAAACAGTTTAATTACTTTAGCAACATCTGGAAAACTGTGCAGAAGGGAGTGGTGATTAAAATACAGCAGTTTTACAGTTTTAGTTTTATCTTTAATTGAGCCTCTCATTTTCCTTAATTGCTGGCCTCAACACGTTACGGAAACATATTAAGTGTATAGGAAGCTCTGTGACAAGTTATCTGCAGATGCAAACAGATCGTCTTTAGTGGACACCGGTTATTGAGGGCTCAAACTAAAAAAGTGGCTTTTGATTTTCGTTCATACTGGTGAACCGGTGTTTGAGTTGTGTGGTTGCAATATCAACAGTCCCCAATCTCTGGAATATCTTGGCATGCATAATTCAAGAATTGTGTGCAGCACAATAGACACAATGCATAATGTCTCAGGAGGACTTCGGAAGACCAGAGGAGTTTCTACACTGGATTTAATTACATTTACCTTGATTCCAGACCATTTGTGGAGACTATTAGCCAGACAAAACCTGATGAGTTCAACAGTAAATAGTGGTTAAGTGTATCCTCAAGCCGACTCCTATTTTCCTCAGTGTTAAGCTATTTGATGAGTAATTTGAATTAAAACATTTATAAATAGCAGCTAAATAGCAGGTAAATACTGTGTCGCTATAGATATTAGGATACAATGCATAATAAAACAATCCCTATCATTTGGCATTAACGGACTGGTTTACCTCACAACAACGTTCTATCCGAGCTGAGAGAGAGCACGAGGACGGCTCATATCATGCAGGTTCAGGTAGCCTACACAGGACAGTTGTATTTTATTGTTTTATCTATTGGTTCCTGATTAGTACGCTGTTGTTTTGAAAATGTAATTTACATTCTGCAATGTTTTAATTTACAACTTTAATTACTGAAAAAGTAATTACGTTATTGCCGCCAGCCAACAGTCTAAATCATGGCAGGCTTGCAACACTGTGTATAGCTTCGTGAAATATTAAGCTTAACATGATACAATTACAACCAAATAGGCCTACCAATAAACATTTATCCATTAGCTAAAGCAAAGCTATGGGATACATGCCCTGGCACCACAGAAAGCCTGTCATAGATTCAATAGCCAGCAGCATAGTCACAATTTCAGCACCATGGGGAGGGGGCTGAACTCCGACCTTGCGCGGGAGATCAGAGGAACTACGTTAAGCCAGTGTAGGTAATACTGGTCAATTTTCTGTGTGTACGCAACCAATAAACATTCTCTTTCCCCGCTGCTCTAGCATGCATACAAAAACCCACATTCTGACAGACAGTCATAGTGTGTATAGGCGCTATTCACATCTTTGTACATATTACTTCTTAGACTAGAGTAAAATACTAATATTCACTGTGAACTCAGAACAGTGGTTGCCATGGAAATGCAGCGTGCGTATCCTAAGGCCTGGGGGTTTATAGGAGTTGTGTTGGTGTTTGTGTGTGTGCGTGTGCGTCAATTGTGTGTCTGTGAGTACTGTGAGTGTGTGGCTGCGCCTGTGTGTGTGTGTGTGTAGTGATGCTGGAGTTCTCAGATAAGACTGGTGTCTCCATGGCTGAATAAAGGACTTGCAGCGTTGCTCCACTGAAAGCGGCCGACACAGTTATCAAGGAGTACGGGGACCCATACAAGACAGAGTACTGGAATCAAAACACAACCAGGGAGAAGGACAAGAGAGAAAGAGACCTAATAACACATTCATTAGACTACAAACCCTCCCTGGAGACATTACACAGGCTTTCAATGGACCTTCAATGGACCATTCACAATGGTGTTGGTCTCTTATCGTAAAAAAACGCACATTAATTTCCGAGGGCTTGGATGTGTGAATGTCTGTGTGTATAATAATTATTCAAAATTCATGGCAGAGCTTGTTATATGTCATAAAACATTAGGCCGTGAAAGGGTATTTTCTTATTGTTTGGTCCATTACTAAGCTCCAGCATCAGATAGACTTGTAATTAAAATGCAATATTCACACGGACATCAAACAACCCATTATTACATTATTTGTTTATTGTCTTTTTCCTAATTAATTCCTTTCAATTGGCAAACACTCTCTTTTCATTCTATAAGTTAATCACTAATACTATTTATTTATTTGCCAGTTTATTTGTAAAACCCTGTTGAATGTGTTTTCATTTTAGCCAAGCCTTCTGCTGCATTCAGCTGATGGAAATGGGAGCTGTGTGTGTGTGTGTGTGTGTGTGTGTGTGTGTGTGTGTGTGTGTGTGTGTGTGTGTGTGTGTGTGTGTGTGTGTGTGTGTGTGTGTGTGTGTGTGTGTGTGTGTGTGTGTGTGTGTGTGTGTTTTTTTTGCTCGTCACTGCGTGTGCGAGTATTCGGGTGTACTTGCGTCATGTGTGCATATGTGTGTGTGCATGCATATGTAGTTGCTTGTCTGCGTCAGACAGGTCTACAGATGACCGCCTGCCTATGCTCTGCAGCTGCTGTGGGTCAGTAGGCATTGTTTGGGAACATAATAGAAATCAATTAGAGGTTTGGCTGCCAGACTGCCTGGGCAGAAACCTGCTGTGTATGCCTGCGGCAGTGCCACTTTCACGAGCATCCAGATTGGCAGAGCTAATCACACACTGCCCCAAGCCCTCAGCTGGGAGGGCCAATGCAACTGCAATCCTGAAAGGCTGCATACTTGTGATATAGAAATTATGTTTATTTATTTGATATTAATGGTGAACATTTATATTTAACTAATAGTAATACATTTCTGTCATGTTAGTGTCTGTGTTGTCATGGGCTCCACTCTAGTTCCCTGCAGATAATCTGGGCGTATGGTCACTGGAGATGGCTTGAGCTGACAAAGGAGTTAAAGACTGCATTACTTAGACAGGAATGTGTGTTACTAGAGATAGCTTAGGAGTAGAATAATCCCTCATTGTCTCAAAATCCTCCTTGCATCTGTGAAACTAAGCCAGGGTGGGGTTATGACAACAACCCATGTGAAGATAACGACAGGATGAACCCAGAGTGGCTTATGATGCTCCTTGGTCTGCATAAGGGGGTTGAACCAACCATGACTGAGCATTGTTAGTGTCAGCTATAGTACCCTGCATTTGTGTGAAGTTTAGGTTACTCAATCCAGCACTCAAGGGTCGGGGGTCGACCAGCCTCATTATATCAATAATTAATCGATATTAAATAAGATGATCGTTTGAAGAAATGACCGAGTCTCTCTCAGTACTGAATTTCCACAACATACTGTACTGGCTTAGGGCAAATGTATTCTGAATGCAGGGTTAATAAGAACGAGTAGGCTGTTAGGGCTGTGAGTGAGTACAGGCTTAAGTTTTTAGCCGTGGACTAACACACCTTACTCATCTAATCAAGCTGACAGTGAGATGTTGATTAGGGGAAGCATGTTGTCTCTCCTCCATCTCAATAATCTAAATTGTCCTCTCCCTTGTCTCTGTGAAAACCTAAAAATTGCTGCTTAAAAGACTCACTCTCCCCACTTACAAGATGACATACTGACAGCGTGTGTACACTGCAAATTGGCCAGTGTTACCTAGTGTTGATTTTTCAGTGTAACCTTTCTAGTGTTGATTCAGGTGTTAAAAAGTAAACGAAACCACGCCCATCATTATCATATTTCCCAGGATGCGCTATTGCAGGTAGATAAAAATAAATAAATAAATAAATAAATATTCAATATCTATGTTTTTGCATGTACATTGATTGATTAAATAATCTTGTGCTTCTCAAATATAACATACATTTTCCCAAACGAATCCAATCTGTTACTTGGATTTATTTCACCCATTACTAAAATGCTTGTTCCAGTTGAAACGGTTTCGGTAGTCATATCTTAGTCTTCCCAACCCGACAGTCATTCTAAATGCCGGTTGCGTGTGAATAGAAATTCCAAATGATACACTCTGTCTGGATTCCAATAGGAATCACACGTCCCTTTGCAAGCCATCAAAATGTGTCTTGTAGGCCTGAAAACCTTGAGTTCCTGCCACTGTTTTATTGGAAACTAGGCCTCTCAAAGACTTGGTATATTGTGTAAAATAGTTTGAATTTAATGATAACATACTCACCTAGGATCTCACTTGGAGAAGGCCACAGGCCTTGAAAATGGATGAAAGCAAGAATCATGTCTCTGTCACTGACAAATAGTCATGGGTGGTAACTTTGCAACTCACTTGAAAAGCAAAGCACTCTTGAAATATGCAAAAAAAGGCTTTACACTAAGCAATATGTTAATTTAACACTGAAAAGTGTGAACCCGTATAGACTCTGGACCAGTGTTAAATTGAACACTGTCAGTGTTGATTTAAAACTGGATAATTTGCTGTGCAGTTGGATCACAATCATTGTGAGGAAACATGCACTACATGGTCAAAAGTTTGTGGACACCAATGTTCCCTCTAAACTTGAACATTGTGAGAATGTTGTGCAACTTCCGCGTTTACAGTGAACTCTGAGGCAGTACACTTACCATTTTAGATAGTAGCTAATAGGCTATTGTGGCTATTTGAGCATAATGTAGGCCGACCAACAAAGCCAATGGAGAAAATACCATAACATTCTCACATGAAAATAGTTATTGATTTATATGATATAGCCTACAGTAGCCTGTAGTGTTCAGTGCAGCCTACATTGAATGAGACTTTTAAAAAGTTTTGACATTATGAAGGGCTTGACATAAATTCATGATTTTTTACTTGTTCTGTAACACCATGGGCCAAATAGGTCATTGTATTGTGTTGTATGATGGAATTTAAAAACCACTCTACAAAATAACATGTATTATTATTACCAGAGAATTAGATAATGTAGGCTAACCCTATGCCTATTGGCCTATTTGCATATTCAAGCCTGTCTCAAAAGGCAACACTGCCCCTTTAATTAACTGGCTTTTTACCTGACTGGCTTTTCAAATAGAGCTTGAAATGTAGCCTACACGTTTTGTGCTCTTGTTAGAAGAAGTAACTCCCCATTAATGACCTATACTTATATTTAACAGCGCTAATAACTCGCTAACTAGCAAAGAATATCAACAACGGGCACACTCGCGGCTCTGTGCTCTGATGTGAACTGATCTGAAAAGCGAAATCACTTGTGGGTGATTGAAAGACCGCTCGTGGGTAATCGAGGTAATGTTGGTTTTATATTCACACATTCAGACATTCAACAGACATTCATCAGACATTCAACAGACATTTGCCAAAAGCCATTTAAAAATGTATAAATCAATAACTAATTCACTGTTTGTCACAGAATCATCAAGTTAGATATAATTTGTTCTATAAATCTCTAGCATACTTTTACAACCTTTTGTTTTGAGTAGAAATTCCAATTTTGACTTGATAGAAATACATAAAATCAATAAAATGCCATTTAAAGCCGTAAAAATAAATAACTAATTGTCACGTCCTGACCTTAGTTCCGTTTTTGTGTCTCTATTTTAGTTTGGTCAGGGCGTGAGTTAGGGTGGGCAGTCTATGTTCTTTTTTTCTAGGTTGTTTATTTCTATGTCTTTGGCCTGGTGTGGTTCCCAATCAGAGGCAGCTGTTTATCGTTGTCTCTGATTGGGAGCCATATTTAGGAAGCCTGTTTTCCATTGTGTGTTGTGGGTGATTGTTTCCTGTTTTAGTGTTTGTTTCACATTTCAGGACTGTTTCGGTTTTCGTTATCATTCACGTTGTTATTTTTGTATTTTGTCATGTTCAGTTTTATTAAAGTGTCATGGACACTTACCACGCTGCGTATTGGTCCGATCCTTCATACTCCGCGTCTGAAGAGGAGGAAAATCGTTACAGAATCACCCACCAAAAAAGGACCAAGCAGCGTGGTAACCAGGAGCAGAGGGTTCTGGACTCTTGGACTTGGGAGGAGATTTTGGATGGTAAGGGGCCCTGGGCACAGGCTGGGGAATATCGCCGCCCCAAGGAAGAGCTGGAGGCAGCTAGAGCGGAGCGGCGCCACTACGAGGAATTGGCGCGAGGTAACGGGCACGAGAGGCAGCCCCAGAATTTTTTGGGAGGGGGGCACACGGGTAGAATGGCGGACTCAGGTAGGAGACCTGAGCCAACTCCCCGTGCTTACCGTGACGAGAGAGTGACTGGGCAGGCACCGTGTTATGCGGAGAAGCGCAACGTGTCCCCAGTGCGCACGCATAGCCCGGTGCGCTACATCACAGCTCCTCGAATCGGCCGGGCTAGAGTGGGCATCGAGCCAGGAGGGATGATGCCGGCTCAGCGCATCTGGTCTCCAGTGCGTCTCCTCGGCCAGGGGTATACTGCACCAGCCCTACGCACGGTGTCTCCAGTTAGCCAGCACAGCCCAGTGTGGCCTGTTCCAACTCCCCGCACTTGCCGGGCTACAGGGGGGATCCAGCCAGGACGAGTGGTGCTAGCTCTGCGCTCGAGACCGCCAGTGCGCCTCCACGGTCCAGTGCATCCGGTGCCTCGGCCAAGGACAAGGCCTCCTGCATTTCTCCCCAGCCTGGTGTGTTCTGTGTCTGTGCTAAGCACTAACCCTCCTGCATGTCTCCCCAGCCTGGTGAGTCCTGTGCCTTCTCCCAGAGCCAGGCCTTCTGTGTGTCTCTCCAATCCAGTGATAATCCATGGCACGAAGCCTCCAGTGATGATCTATGTCAAGAAGCCTCCAGTGATAATCCATGGCACGAGGCCTCCAGTGATGATCCATGGCACGAAGCCTCCAGTGATGATCCATGGCACGAAGCCTCCAGTGATGATCCATGGCACGAAGCCTCCAGTGATGATCCATGGCACGAAGCCTCCAGTGATGATCCAGGGCACGAAGCCTCCTGTGAGGATCCATGGCACGAAGCCTCCGGTGGGGATCCATGGCATGAAGCCTCCGGTGAGGATCCATGGCATGAGCCCTCCAACGAAGGAAGCTAGACCGGAGCCTCCAGCGACGCCCTCTAGTCCGGAGCCTCCAGCGATGCCCTCCTGTCCGGAGCAGCCGGAGTCTCCCTCCTGTCCGGTGCTGCCAGAGTCTCCCGCCTGTCCGGCGCTGCCGGAGCCACCCATCTATTCGGACCCCGCTGAAAGGGTCCCCAGTCCGAGGTCGGCGGCGAGGGTCGCCGCTCCAAAGGCGCCACTTAAGTGTGGGCCAAGACTATGGTGGAGTGGGGTCCACGTCCCGCGCCAGAGCCGCCACCGCGGACAGATGCCCACCCAGACCCTCCCCTATGGGTTTAGGTTTGCGGCCGGAGTCCGCACCTTTGGGGGGGGGGGGTAATGTCACATCCTGACCTTAGTTACGTTTTTGTGTCTCTATTTTAGTTTGGTCAGGGTGTGAGTTAGGGTGGGCAGTCTATGTTCTTTTTTCTAGGTTGTTGTTTTTTTATGTGTTTGGCCTGATGTGGTTCCCAATCAGCGGCAGCTGTATATCGTTGTCTCTGATTGGGAGCCATATTTAGGAAGCCTGTTTTCCATTGTGTGTTGTGGGTGATTGTTTCCTGTTTTAGTGTTTGTTTCACATTTCAGGACTGTTTCGGTTTTCATTATCATTCACTTTGTTATTTTTGTATTTTGTCGTTTTCAGTTTTATTAAAGTATCATGGACACTTAAAACGCTGCGTATTGGTCCGATCCTTCATACTCCTCGTCTGAAGAGGAGGAAAATCGTTACACTAATTCACCGTTTGTCACAGAATCATCAAGCTAGATATGATTTATTCTATAAATGTCTAGCAGAAAATGATGTCATGGCTTTAGAAGCTTCTGGTATTCTAAGTGACATCATTTGAGTCAATTGGAGGTGTACCTGTGGATGTATTTCAAGGTCGACCTTCAAACTCAGTGCCTCTGCTTGAGATAGTGGGAAAATCAAAAGAAATCAGCCAAGACCTCAGATTTTTTTTGTTGTTGACCTCCACAAGTCTGGTTCAAACTTGGGAGCAATTTCCAAATGCCTGAAGGTACCACGTTCATCTGTACAAACAATAGTACGCAAGTATAAACATCATTGGACCACGCAGCCATTATACCGCTCAGGAAGGAGACACGTTCTGTCTCCTAGAGATGAACGTACTTTGGTGTGAAAAGTGCAAATCAATCCCAGAACAACAGCAAAGGACCTTGTGAAGATGCTGGAGGAAACAGGTACAAAAGTAGCTATATCCACAGTAAAACGAGTCCTATATCGATATAACCTGAAAGGCCACTCCGCAAGGAAGAAGCCACTGCTCCAAAACCGCCATAAAAAAGCCAGACTGCAGTTTGCAACTGTACATAGGGACAAATATGGTACTTTTTGGAGAAATGTCCTCTGGTCTGACAAAACAAAAATAGAAATGTTTTGCCATAATGACCATCGTTATGTTTGGAGGAAAAAGGGGGAGGCTTGCATGCCCAAGAACACCATCCCAACCGTGAAGCACGGGGGTGGCAGCATCATGTTGTGGGTGTGCTTCGCTGCAGGAGGGACTGGTTCACTTCACGTTCACTTCACAAAATAGATGGCATCATGAGGTAGTAAAATTATGTGGATATATTGAAGCAACATCTCAAGACATCAGTCAGGAAGTTAAAGCTTGGTCGCAATTGGGTCTTCCAAATGGACAATGACCCCAAGCATACTTCCAAAGTTGTGACAAAATGGCTTAAGGACAACAAAGTCAAGGTATTGGAGTGGCCATCACAAAGACCTGACCTCAATCCCAAAGAAAATTTGTGGGCAGAACTGAAAAAGTATGTGCGAGGAAGGAGGCCTACAAACCTGACACAGTTACACCAGCTTTGTCAGGAGGAATGGGCCAAAATTCACCCAACTTATTGTGGGAAGCTTGTGGAAGTCTACCCGAAACGTTTGACCCAAGTTAAACATTTAAAGGCAATGCTACCAAATACTAATTGAGTGTATGTAAACTTCTGACCCACTGGGAATGTGGTGAAAGAAACAAAAGCTGAACTAAATCATTCTCTCGAATATTATTCTGACATTTCACATTCTTAAAATAATGTGGTGATCCTAACTGACCTAAGATAGGGAATTTTTAACTAGGATTAAATGTCAGGAATTGTGAAAAACTGAGTTTAAACGTATTTGGCAAAGGTGTATGTAAACTTCCGACTTGAACTGTAAATACATACAGTATACGCGTATGTTATGGTTCACTCTTAGTTTCCTTATCTCCACTGTGGAATGTCCATGTTGATCCTCTTGGTTATCTTGGTCCTCTTGATCCATTCACCTGTCTTCTTTGTTAGTCAGGCCTGACCCCTTCAACCTGTAGTTTTTTCCTGTAATGTAATTTAATATGACTGAAGATGCAGAATTTTCTGCCTGGCCCCTTATAATAGGGTATAACAGACTCGTTAGAACTTTGACCACACACCCTCTAGACAGACTACATGCACACTATCAAATCAAAACTGGAATTTTTCCTTCGAAACAAAGGTTGTAAAAGTATGCTAGACATTTATAGAATAAATCATACATAGTTTGATGTTTCTGTGACAAACAGTGAATTAGTTATTGATTTTTAACGCTTTAAATGGCATTTTATAGATTTAATGTATTTCATCAAGTCAAAACTGGAATTTCTACTCAAAACAAAGGTTGTAAAAGTATGCTAGACATTTATAGAATAAATCATATCTAGAGTGATGATTCTGTAAAAAAACGGTGAATTAGTTATTCATTTTTACATTTTTAAATGGCTTTCGGCTAATGTCTGTTGAATGTATTTCCATCAAATAAAAGCTGGAATTTTTCCTCAAAACAGAGGTTGTAAAAGTATGCTAGACATTTATAGAATGAATCAAACATAGTTTGATGTTTCTGTGACAAATGGTGAATTAGTTATTGATTTATACAGCTTTAAATGGCATTTTATAAATCTTATGTATTTCTATCAAGTCAAAAATGGATTTCTTCTCAAAACGAAGGTTGTAAAAGAATGGTAGACATTTATAGAATAAATCATATCTAAATTGATGATTCTGTGACAAACAGTGAATTAGTTATTGATTTTTACATTTTTAAATGGCTTTTGGCGAATGTTTGTTGGATGTCTGTTGAATGTCCAAATGTGTGAATATAAAACCAACTTTACCTCGGTTCGTGGGTTAACACCGCCAACAGAATTCTACTCCGTTGCACTCTGACTCTCCCTACAACAAAATCAGACTCAATTTTGCAAAGTTAGATTTGTTTTGGTTTGTTGCATTGAAAAGGGGCTGATAAAATGTTCATTCAATTAAAGAAAAAACTTTGAAATATATAGTGCAAACTAATGGGGTGAACTCAGTGAAGTTCAATCTCTTGTGTCTGCGCGGCATGGCATTTCCTCTGCGCAGCAGTCCTGGAAGAAGTGCTCGGCCACGCGTGCATCTTAGAGGGAATATTGGTGGACACCTGCTCATCGAACATATTTCCAAAATTATGGTTATTAATATGGAGTTGGTCCCCCCTCTGCTGCTGTAACAGCCTCCATTCTTCTGGGAAGGCTTTCCACTAGATGTTGGAACATTGCTGCAGGGACTTGCTTCCATTCAGCCACAAGAGCATTAGTGAGGTCGGGCACTGATGTTAGGCGATTAGGCCTGGCTTGCAGTTGCCATTCCAATTCGTCCCAAAGGTTTTCGACGGGGTTGAGGTCATGGCTCTGTGCAGGCCAGTCAAGTTCTTCCACACCAATCTCAACAAACCATTTCCGTATGGACCTCGTTTTGTGCACGGGGGCATTGTCATTTTGAAACAGGAAAGGTCCTTCCCAGAACTGTTGCCACAAAGTTGGAAGCACAGAATCATCTAATGCTGTAGCATTAAGATTTTCCTTCATTGGAGGTAAGGGGCCTAGCCCGAACCATGAAAAACAGCCCCAGACCATTATTCCTCCTCCACCAAACTTTGCAGTTGGCCCTATGCATTAGTGCAGGTAGCGTTCTCCTGGCATTCGCCAAACCCAGATTCGTCCGTCGGACTACCAGATGGTGAAGCCTGATTCATCACTCCAGAGAATGCGTTTCCACTGCTCGAGAGTCCAATGGCGGCAAGCTTTACACCACTCCAACCAACACTTGGCATTGTGCATAGTGCTCTTAGGCTTTGTGCGACTGCTCTGCCATGGAAACCTATTTCATGAAGCTCCCGACTAACAGTTATTGTGCTGACATTGCTTCCAGAGGCAGCTTGGAACTCAGTAGTGAGTGTTGCAAACAAAGACGGACGATTTTTACGCATTACGCACTTCAGCACTTGGCAGTCTCGTTCTGTGAGCTTGTGTGGCCTACCAATTCGCGGCTGAGCTGTTGTTGCTCCTAGACGTTTCCACTTCACAATAACAGAACTTACAGTTGACCGGGGCAGCTCTAGCAAGGCAGAAATTTGACGATTTGACTTGCTGGAAAGGTGGCATCTCATGACGATGCCATGTTAAAAGTCTTTGAGCTCTTCAGTCAGGCCATTCTACTGTCAATTTTTGTCTATGCTTGATTTTATACACCTGTCAGCAACGGGTGTGGCTGAATTAGCCAAATCCACTCCACTAATTTGAAGGGGTGTTCACATACTTTTGTATATATAGCTTATGTGTTGTTCTCAGGTGAACGAGACACCTGTGTCCTTTTAAAAGCCTCAGCTCTCTGTTTCAGTGGTGGTTTAGAGTGAGTCTCTGTCACTCTTCCTGCGTTGTGTTTGTACCCCACTACTTCACCAGTTAATCATCACATAAGTCTCACTGCTGTTACAGCTATCTGGGAGCTGAGATCTGGAGCGGAGCCAAATAGAAAGGCTCAGTGTTCTCTCACCCGATCTAAAATCTCGTGGGTAAAGTGGCTCATGGATTACTATTGATAACGCCAAGCCAGCTGATGGAGAGCGAGAGAATAGGGGTTGTAGGAGAGCAGGTTCTGCTTTTAGACACCTTTGTCAGTGTCTTGGCATTTTGGTCTGAACGAAGTTCCTGTCTCAGTGCTTTTCAATTATGCTGTTGTAGCAACTCTGACTGCATCACAAAATGAGTTCTACACTCCCCACACTGCCCTGGGCTAATGGATCAATTATTGGACACTTGTCATTATATTATTGTATTAAGTGTCATTCGATTTTACTCCTGAGAGAGTCTGAAAATGTCCAATGTTCTTGGACAGATTCCCGCTTCCTGAACACCATTAGCTAGCTAGCTAGCTAGCCCATAAAGATGACCAGTCTACAGCAGTAATGTTTATGGCAAAAGCTAACTGCATAGTATCCTAACGGCTAATTGTCTATTAGGCAAAGACAGATGCCCATAATGGGACTCCAATAGTTATTCCAGCATCATCCCAGTTCTCTCATCTGTCCTGTTCTGACTGAACTCAAATGACTCCATGTAGAGCCACTCACTGAACTGCCAAATGGCTAAAGAAGCTTTCTAGAAATGACTCTGGATGTGTGTGTGTGTGTTTGCATTACAGGTTGAAGGAAGGGAAAGGGAAAGAGACAGTTAATGGCCAGCGGGGGAGCATTAAGAGATGATTAGTCTCTAGTCCCAGAGTTCCCAGAGTTCCCCACTCAGTCTGTGATCACCATGGCTGTTCCATTTAGTTCTGCCTCTGGGTCCCGGGGGTGTGACGATACAGGCTAGGTTCAATAATAGTGCTGCTGAGATTGACCGTAAAGTAGAGCCCAACACACCCACCCCCAACCAGAGAGAGGATCAGTGAATAGACAGCATTTGGATTGGCTGTAAACTCAATACTGTCAGACATGCATTATGGTGTAAATCTTTACTGGAGACTCTTCACAGCTGAATAGCCACACGTCACTCCTCATTCTTTACTGGTCGTCGAGCCAAACAGCTAGTTGGTGTCCTGTGGTCCTGCGACTCTTTGTCTCTGAGACAGCTTGGAATGGAATAAAACAAGCATGGAGCATTGATGTGGGTCAGCGGAATCAAAATATTTCTTGATTGCTTTGACTGTGTTGCTTGTGTGTGTGTGTGTGTGTGTGTGTGTGTGTGTGTGTGTGTGTGTGTGTGTGTGTGTGTGTGTGTGTGTGTGTGTGTGTGTGTGTGTGTGTGTGTGTGTGTGTGTGTGTGTGCGCATCCGTGCGTGCGTCAGGGTCCTTTTCCACTCATTTTCAACAGTGACCGGAGATCTATTGAAAGATCAAAGGTGAAGCCACCACCGCCTAATATCAATCAATTGATCAATACCAAGGATTTATGTAGGTAGGATCCATTGATTCTAGTAAAGCTCAGTCTCATCCCTCCAAACAGTGCTGTTATATACACAAACAGATAGAGCCATTTCGATTTTAACCTCTCTTAGCTGAAATATGATTAAACCACTCCTGAAAGAATTATGAGTTGGCTGCCTGACACGGAACCCAAACCGGCTGCACGCGTGCGCTATCGTGCATACTGTCACACCCTGGCCTTTGTTATATTGATTTTCTTTATTAGTTTAGTTAGGTCAGGGTGTGACATGGGGGATGTTTGTGTGTTTTGTCTTGTTTAGGGTGTGTGTATTGTTTAGGGGGTTTTGTAGTATGTATGGGGTTGTGTTCAGTGTAGGTGTTTAGGAAAGTCTATGGTTGCCTGATTTGGTTCTCAATCAGAGACAGCTGTTTATTGTTGTCTCTGATTGGGAGCCATATTTAAGGCAGCCATAGGCTTTAGGTGTTTGTGGGTAATTGTCTATGTTGAACGTTAGTAGCTTGTGTGTGCACTTTCGTTTATAGCTTCACGGTTGTTTATTGTTTTGTTAGTTTTGTAAGTGTTTGTGTTTCGTGGTACGTCTTCGTCTAATAAAAGGAAGATGTATGTCTCTCACGCTGCGCCTTGGTCCGCTTATTATGACGATCGTGACAGAATTACCCACCAACCCAGGACCAAGCAGCGTGTGAAACAGCAACAGGACCCACCTACACAGGATTTATGGCAATGGGAGCAGGATCTGGGCTACACTACGTGGGAGGAGATCGACAGGTGGGCGATCGACCCAGGGCGAATGCCGGAGCCCGCCTGGGATTCTCTGGCGCAGTGCGAGGAGGGATACCGGCGAATGGAGGCAGCACGACGACGCGGTAGGAAGCCTGTGAGTCAGCCCCAAAAATTTCATGGGGGGGGGGGGGGGGGGGGGGGGGGCTAAAAGGGAGTGTGGCGAAGTCAGGTAGGAGACCTGCGCCTACTCCCTGTACTTACCGTGGAGAGCGAGAGTACGGGCAGACACCGTGTTACGCAGTAGAGCGCATGGTGTCTCCTGTACGTGTGCATAGCCCGGTGCGGTACATACCAGCTCCTCGTATCGGCCGGGCTAGATTGAGTATTGAGCCAGGTGCCATGAAGCCGGCTCAACGCGTCTGGTCTCCAGTGCGTCTCCTCGGGCTGGCTTACATGGCACCAGCCTTACGCATGGTGTCCCCGGTTCGCCTACATAGCCCGGTGCGGGTTATTCCACCTCCCCGCACTGGTCGGGCGATGGGGAGCATACAACCAGGTAAGGTTGGGCAGGCTCAGTGCTCAAGGGAGCCAGTACGCCTGCACGGTCCGGTATTTCCGGCGCCACCTCCTCGTCCCAGCCCAGTACCACCAGTGCCTACACCACGCATCAGGCTTCCTGTGCGTCTCCAGAGCCCTGTTCCTCCTCCACGCACTAGCCCTGTGGTGCGTGTCGCCAGCCTATTACCACCAGTGCCTACACCACGCACCAAGCCTCCTGTGCGTCTCCAGAGTCCTGTGCATCCTGTTGCTGCTCCCCGCACTAGCCCTGAGATGCGTGTCCCCAGCCCGGTACCACCAGTTCCGGCACCACGCACTAGGCCTAATGTGCGTCTCCAGGGTCCAGTATGCCCTGTTCCTTCTCCCCGCACTAGCCTTGAGGTGCGTGTCCTCAGCCCGGTACCTCCAGTTCCGGTACCATGCACCAGGCCTACTGTGCGCCTCAGCCGGCCAGAGTCTGCCGTCTGCCCAGTGCCGCCTGCACTGTCCGTCTGCCCAGTGCCGCCTGCACTGTCCGTCTGCCCAGAGCTGTCAGAGCTGCCCGTCTGTCCCGAGCCGTCAGAGCTGCCCGTCTGTCCCGAGCCGTCAGAGCTGCCCGTCTGTCCCGAGCCGTCAGAGCTGCCCGTCTGTCCCGAGCCGTCAGAGCTGCCCGTCTGTCCCGAGCCGTCAGAGCTGCCCGTCTGTCCCGAGCCGTCAGAGCTGCCCGTCTGTCCCGAGCCGTCAGAGCTGCCCGTCTGTCCCGAGCTGTCAGAGCCGCCCGTCTGTCCCGAGCCGCTAGAGCCGTCCGCCAGACAGGATCAGCCAGAGCCGTCCGCCAGCCATGACCAGCCAGAGCCGTCCGCCAGCCATGACCAGCCAGAGCCGTCCGCCAGCCATGACCAGCCAGAGCCGTCAGCCAGCCATGACCAGCCAGAGCCGTCAGCCAGCCATGACCAGCCAGAGCCGTCAGCCAGCCATGACCAGCCAGAGCCGTCAGCCAGCCATGACCAGCCAGAGCCGTCAGCCAGCCATGACCAGCCAGAGCCGTCAGCCAGCCATGACCAGCCAGAGCCAGCCAGCCAGGATCCGCCAGAGCCAGCCAGCCAGGATCCGCCAGAGCCAGCCAGCCAGGATCCGCCAGAGCCAGCCAGCCAGGATCCGCCAGAGCCAGCCAGCCAGGATCCGCCAGAGCCAGCCAGCCAGGATCCGCCAGAGCCAGTCAGCCAGGCTCCGCCAGAGCCAGTCAGCCAGGATCCGCCAGAGCCATCTGCCAGTCATGAGCTGCCCCTCAGTCCGGAGCTGCCCCTCAGTCCGGAGCTGCCCCTCAGTCCGGAGCTGCCCCTCAGTCCGGAGCTGCCCCTCCGTCCAGTGGCGCCCTATGGGATGGTAATCAGTCCGGGACTCGCCGTTCCAGAGGCGCCACCAAAGCGGGTAGTGACTATGGTGGAGGGGGGTCCACGTCCCGCACCCGAGCCGCCACCATAGGAAGGCCCACCCGGACCCTCCCCTTCTGTGTCAGGTTTTGCGGCCGGAGTCCGCACCTTTGGGGGGGGGGGTACTGTCACACCCTGGCCTTTGTTATATTGATTTTCTTTATTAGTTTAGTTAGGTCAGGGTGTGACATGGGGGATGTTTGTGTGTTTTGTCTTGTTTAGGGTGTGTGTATTGTTTAGGGGGTTTTGTAGTATGTATGGGGTTGTGTTCAGTGTAGGTGTTTAGGAAAGTCTATGGTTGCCTGATTTGGTTCTCAATCAGAGACAGCTGTTTATTGTTGTCTCTGATTGGGAGCCATATTTAAGGCAGCCATAGGCTTTAGGTGTTTGTGGGTAATTGTCTATGTTGAACGTTAGTAGCTTGTGTGTGCACTTTCGTTTATAGCTTCACGGTTGTTTATTGTTTTGTTAGTTTTGTAAGAGTGTTTCGTGGTACGTCTTCGTCTAATAAAAGGAAGATGTATGTCTCTCACGCTGCGCCTTGGTCCGCTTATTATGACGATCGTGACACATACATTTATTTTGCCCCCCCACACCAAACGTGATGACAACACGCAGGTTAAAATATCAAAACAAACTCTGAACCAATGACATTAATTTGGGGACAGTTCGAAAAGCATTAACCCTTTCATGCGTGAGTTCCAAATATTTCTAACGGTCGCCCCAGCGTGAGTTTTAATATGCACGTGATGTTAGAACGTTCTCTCCATTCAAGAATGTGATTGTTATGTAACAGTACATTTAATCTGCGCTGCCCTCAAACCAAAGCACGCAGCCTGTTTTATTTGTCAATTTTAAATTATTTTCTAACAAGTTTTTTATTTTCTAATAACAGTTTGAAATGAGGTGTGTTCCGCCTCATTCATTCACATAAAAGTAGTCATTTTTACTTTTGCGGACCAATTAATTTTTTTGACATTTCTGACCCGGACAAAATTCCCCAAACACTTCTCAATTGTTTGTGCAGGACATTTACTCATCTGCCGTCCTGCATACACGTGTTCATATTTTCCACCTGTCGCCTGCATCGAAATCAAAGTTGTTTTCGTTACCAATAATACCTTTGGAAATGTGTGCGTTTCTATCAAAGTGCCTTAATACGTTATAATAGTTTCTGCATGTCGTGTTATGTCGTTTCTACTGTAACATCATGTTTTTTGTGTATATTCCTTATAACCGCGGACACGCGATGTAACGTTACTCATTTCATAACATTTATGGTGTTATACTCAATGCTTAGATATCTAGCTACATTCTCCTATTAGCTCTGGAAAACAATGCTAATTGCGTCAGGGAAGTATTAGCATGTGTTGTATTTCGAAGCTACCCTGGCCTTATGACTCCCAAGTGGCACAGCGTCTCAGTGCTAGAAGCGTCACTACAGAGACCCATCTTCAAATCAAGACTGCGTTTCTATCAAAGTAAGTGCCTAATTACGTTATTGTGTCGTGTTATACCGTTTCTACTGTAGCTCACTGTGTGAATGGAACATAATATATTTGTGTATATTCCTTATAACCGCGGACACGCTAGGTAACGTTACTCATGTTACTCACCTTTTATGGTGTTATATTCAATCGTGCTTATGTAGCTAGTTACATTATTCTATTAGTTCTGTAAAACAATGCTAAATGCGTCAGAAGTATTGGCATGTTGACGCTACCCTGGAAAAATATCTTATACCACTTGGTCGTTTTCTGAGTGCATTCCACAAAGCTGTTTATCATTTCCGCCTTATCCACTGCCCCCATTTTGAGGTAATAGTCAAGCACGCAGTCTGGTTTGATGTTTCTCTGTCTGGTTTGTTTCTCTCTCCCGTCAGGTGGTCCACCTTCCCTGTGGCCAACATGGTTGCTGTATGGACAGTGGAGAGGACATGGACATCTCGTTTGTCATGCCACTTTACTGCCAGCTGTTAACATTTCTTATTTTGTATAACGGGTCATTTAGGATGGTAGTAGCGTTGATGAAATGCAGTCATAGCAGCAGAACTAGAAAGCAGTCTTTACTGTCACCAGGAATGTATACATTTCACTAATTGTGGTTGTCCCCCACTCCTGGCTCTCTCTTATCCTGTAGCTCCAAGGCATAGCGATTGGTCTCTACTATGTCTCCCACCAGCTCCTCTGTCAGAAACAACTTGAAGCACTCTGCCTCAGTTGGAAATGGCAAGGGGCGTTGCACTCCAGACGGGGACTCGTCAAAGCAAACAGCAGGGCCAGGAGGGGTGAAATGACTGGTGGCCTTCCAGGTACTACAGAACTCCTGTACTTCATCCACTGTTGGTATGCCTCCATCACCACCAGCATCTTCAAAGGGACCTGGGACTTTGTCAGTGGACAAGGGGAATTCAGATTCAGGGTTCTCAATGGCTACAAGGTTGGGGGGCAGCTCCTCACTCACTGTCAGAATCTGATTCCTGACTTTCATACTCTGACTCATTGTCAGAATTTTAAAAAAATCTCCAGAATTTCCACATTTGTTTGTTGTCTCCTTTTGAAAGACATTGCTAATGCTTCAGCTTAGCTCACTAGCTACATACATAAACAACAACACTGAATGGTTTACAGTGAGAGGGTACGTGGTTGACTGCCGGCACGCGCCACTTGTATCAATAAATCACTATCAGAAAATGTTTTGTGTGGCAATTATTTGTGTATTTACGGTTTTATTCACATGTTTTCAAATCTAGGTGACAAATCATGCATTCCGATTCTTGCACAGATTGTAATGGGCACATATTATGTGTGTAAAATACTTTTTTGAAGGTTGTACTGATTATGATGAGCTAAGCTAATTCCAGCTGTGTAGCCATGTTTGTTGACATTCAATGCATTCTGGGTTCACGTAATCGTCTGTTTGACCAAAGATGTTATAACAAAATGAGGTGAGTAAGAGTTCACTCATTTTTTGAGGACTTCCGGAAATGAATGGTGGGATGTGAACGACGGTAGATGACACACCCCTTCAACATGCATACTATAAACAGACCAAACTCATCTCGTCTTCTCTTATTGTCTTCGGTTTCTGTGAGGAAAAAATGCATGGGTGCGCGCTGAAACTAATCGTCGGATTACTTTCGATTTCTAAAAAGTGCTTTACCTAATTATTTCGATCAATGGTGAGCTCACCCGTGATGTGATTAATTATACATAGTAATTGCTATTAGCTAATTCATATTGTAGTTTGTCAGCCGAGAGTTAGAAAATATGACTGCTGTGTTGGGTCAATCTTTCCTCAGTTAGCGCTAGGACAAATGTAGCCTACATTTTTCCGGTTAGGATGATTGTGTTATGCTATATATTCTTCTGTGAATATCTGAACATTGAATCCAAAAATAAACTGCTCACATTCTGGACATAACTTTGTAAGGACTGTGTTTGTGTAAATAGTTTCTGAAAAAAGTGTGGCCAGCTCAAATGCTGATTGTTGCGTCATTCGACACTGGCCGTTCTAAACGAGCGTTCTAAATGAGTGTTCTAATCACACGGGTGTGATCGTAGCTTCAGGGACCACTGTAGAACGATCACACCCGTGTGATGGTACGTGTGAAAGGGTTAAACATGTATGGCAATTTAGCTAGTTAGCTTGCACTTGCTAGCTAATGTTAATTTGTCCTATTTAGCTAGCTTGATGTCGCTAGCTAATTTGTCCTGGGATATAAACATTGAGTTGTTATTTTACCTGAAATACACAGGACCTCTACTCCGACAATTAATCCACAAAAAAAACGGCCAACCGAATCGTTTCTAGTCATCTCTCCTCCTTCCAGGCTTTTTCATCGTTGAACTTATATGGTGATCGCATCTAAACTTTCATTGTATTACCACGACAACCGGCAACAAAGTTCGTCTTTTGGGTATAACAAATGAGGAGATGGCACGTAGGTACCTGCTTCTATAAACCAATGAGGAGATGACTTTCAGCGCGATCTGCATCAGAAATAGGAATGACTTCTATTTTAGCCCCTGGCGTCGCAGACGCTCATTGGCGCGCGCGAGCAGTGTGGGTGCAATAATTGAATAACATGGATTTCAAAATGGATTTCAAAATGGATTTCAAAATGGATTTTGCGACGCTCGCGCACGCAACGTGTCCGGTCTGGTCAGTCTCTCTCTCTAGCTCTCTCTCTGTCTGATATTCAGGTCTGTCATTATTACACTGACTCACACTGAACTACAACCATATAGATATAATATCCCCTCCAGAATCCAACTACTACTGTTTCTGTTAATTAAAAGTATTTGGGGTTTGAATTATTATAATTATTTTCCACTTTTATGTTATCTGAGTCTTTCCATGACTGTTTCCGACACTGGATGAATTCAAAAGATATGACGTTGCATACGATGTGACAGGTTTTTGTACTTCGATAGTGTTCATTATAAATAAAAAAAAATCAGATCAGCAACAAAATAATGTCTAGACTGATTATATGAATTGATACTTGAGTGATCTATCTCTGTTGTTTGCAACAACAACAAAAAAAGTGCTATTATTTGTGTTATGTTCTGTTAATTACTGATGTCCCCTTTAAGAATGGAGCACCCTTGGTCATGTGCAGTGTTGTTCTATGTTATTCTGGCGCTAACTGATTCCAGTAAAATGTGAAGCTCCAGTTCCATTTCTTGTATTCAGAGTCTTTCTTATTATATAAATAAGTAATAAGAGCTAAGACACTACAATGGCGACGAGGATGATTACCTGCAGTGTGCATCACGAATGCAGATGGAGCTCGTAGGAAGAGAGGAAGATTTTGACCCTGTAGCACAACAGCTAGCAAGCAGTGACGACGAGGGGAGAGCTAACGAGAACGAGGCGGCAGATCAAAGACCCGTGGAGCCGGAGGTAAAGAGAATGGCTAGCATCGGGAAAATAGATGTGTTTGATGACACGCAAGAAAACTGGGCAACTTACATTGAACGACTGGAACAGTACTTCATTGCAAACGACATTGCTGATAACAAGAGAGTACCAGCGTTGTTGAGTTTAATTGGCCAAAAAACGTACAGTTTGCTAAGAGATCTGACTGCCCCTCTGAAGCCCTCAAATAAAACATTCACAGAGATTGTGGAGATATTGCAAAATCACCTATCACCTAAACCACTCCTCATCGCGGAACGTTTTCGTTTCCACAAGAGAGATCAGAATGAGGGGGAGGGTGTTAGTACATATGTAGCAGAGTTGAAGAAACTGTCTGAACATTGCCAGTTTGGAGAGAACCTAAATGACACATTAAGGGATAGATTTGTTTGTGGACTGAAACATGAACACATTCAAAAACGTTTGCTCACAGAATCAGATCTCACGTTTGCAAAGGCTGTTGAAATTGCTGTGACTATGGAAATCGCGACAAAAGATGCATTTGAGTTGCAAAGTAAAAGAAATACTGACCTATCACAAACTTCCCTGCACAAGTTTTCGCGCAGCCGACAGCGCCCCCGTGTGGCCGATAAATGCAACAGGTGTGACAGAGATGGTCACAGAGCAGAGGACTGCCGTTTCAAAGACGAAATTTGTCACAAATGCAGTAGAAGGGGGCACATTCAAAGAGCATGCAGAGCAAAATTCAGTCACAACAGGAAAACTGAGAAAATGAAAGGGTCTGTGAATGCACTAGCAGAGAACAGTGGCAGTGATTCAGATGAACGAGTAATTGGTACAATGGAGTTAAACACAGTGACTTCTCCCAGCAGTAGCATAATATGGGTGACACCAGATATCGAAGGCAAACCCCTCAAAATGGAGCTGGACACAGGATCTGCAGTGTCTATAATTTCCACTACTGTCTACAATCAACACTTCAAGGCTATCAAGCTGAAGAACACAAATGTGTTTCTGAAGACCTACTCAGGAGAGAGATTGAGCCCAATGGGGGTGTTGCAGGTCAGAGTGAGTTATGGGGGGCAAACACAGCAGTTACAGCTGTATGTGGTGCCTGGAACTGGCCCCCCATTATTTGGCAGGGAATGGCTTTCAAAAATAAAGCTGAACTGGTGTGATTTGAAAATGCTCCACACGTTCCAGTCCAAAGAGAAGGACACAGACCAAACACTGGAACACTTGCGGAAGAAATACAGCACAGTTTTCAGTGATCAGATGGGAACAGTAAAAGGCTTCACAGCAAAACTTGTACTGAGAGATGACGCAACCCCAAAATTCTGCAAAGCCAGATCTGTTCCATACTCCCTGAGACCAAAGGTTGAAGCGGAAATCGATCGCTTGCAGGATACAGGGATCCTGACGAAAGTGGACAGAAGCGAATGGGCCACACCCATAGTTCCTATTGTGAAGAAAGACGGGTCTTTTAGAATGTGTGGGGACTTCAAGGTAACTGTGAATTCAATGTTGCATGTGGACCAATACCCCTTGCCACGTCTGGAGGACATCTTTGCTGCACTAGCTGGTGGGAAACACTTCAGTAAAATCGATCTGAAACAGGCTTACCTGCAGCTACCGGTTGAAGAGAGCTCCAAACAGTACCTGACAATAAACACACACAAAGGTCTATACAGGTATAACCGCCTGGTTTTTGGCATCGCATCGGCCCCAGCCATTTGGCAACGAACCATTGACCAGATTTTGCAAGGAATCCCAGGAACCCAGTGTATCCTGGATGACATGATCATAACAGGACGCACCGACAAAGAACACCTGGCTAACCTGGAAGAGGTCCTGAAAAGACTGAAAGAATATGGTCTACAGGCAAACTTACAGAAGTGTGAGTTCTTCAAAGACAAGATTGTCTTCTGTGGACATGAAATTGACCGCAATGGATTGCACAAAACACAGGACAAAATCGAGGCAGTGGTACAGGCACCACGACCACAAAATATCACAGAAGTGAGATCTTTTGCGGGACTGATCAATTACTACAGAAGATTCCTCCCAAACCTTTCAGCAGTACTCCAGCCTCTAAATCAGCTCCTGGAAAAGAATAGGACATGGCGGTGGACAGAACAGTGTGAAAAGGCATTTCTGGAGGCAAAACGGCTCATCACATCTGAACAGGTCCTGATGCATTACGACCCTGAACTGCCAGTGAAGTTGGCTTGTGATGCGTCCCCTTATGGCTTAGGGGCCGTCCTTTCACACACACTGAAAGATGGGTCAGAGAGGCCAATTGCATTTGCATCACGAACTTTGAATGATGCAGAGAAAAACTACTCACAAATCGACAAAGAAGCACTGGCGCTAGTGTGGGGCGTCAAGAAATTCCATGCATACCTATATGGCAAGCGTTTCACACTGGTTACGGATCACCAGCCGTTGCTTTCCATTTTCAGTCCAAAGAAAGGCATTCCGGCAATGACAGCAGCCAGGTTACAGCGATACGCCTTGTTCCTTGCCAGTCATATGTATGACATTGAGTTTAAGCCGTCGTCCCTCCACACAAATGCAGATGGATTATCCAGACTGCCGTGTAGAAGAGAAAGACAAAGGAGTGTGGATGCAGTGGACATTTTCCATACCGCTCAGCTCGAGGCACTACCGGTCACAAGCACAGTGATCAAACAGGAGACAAGGAAAGATGTGACCTTGTCAAAAGTGTACACCTACACCATGTCAGGATGGCCAGCTACTGGCAGAAAGGAGCTGACTCCGTATTTCCAGCGGAGAAAGGAAATTACAACGTACCAAGGATGTTTGATGTGGGGAATGAGAGTCATGATACCCCAGAAATGCCAACATCAGGTTTTGCAGCAACTACATGAAGGTCATGTTGGAATTGTCAAAATGAAGCTGCTCGCAAGGAGCCACTTCTGGTGGCCAGGTCTGGATCAACAGATAGAAAATATGGCAAAGAACTGTAGCGGATGTTTGGAAACCCTTCACATGCCTGCTCCTGTCCCAGTCCACCCTTGGGAATGGCCCACAGAGCCATGGCAGAGAATTCATGTGGACTACGCTGGTCCCTTTGAAAAGCACATGTTTCTGGTTATAGTTGATGCCCATTCCAAATGGCCAGAGGTGTTTTGCACTGACTCCTCCACCTCAGCTCAGACGATAGAGTGTCTCAGAACAACGTTTGCACGCTTCGGATTGCCGCTGCAGCTAGTAAGTGACAACGCGCAAGCTTTTGTAAGTGACGAGTTTACAAGATTCATGTCAGTAAATGGAATCAAACACTCAACCTCAGCTCCGTACCACCCTGCCACCAATGGGCTGGCAGAACGCTTTGTGCAAACCCTAAAGCAAGGACTCCGGGCAGCAAAACGAGATGAAGGGACTTTGCAAACAAAACTGGCCAAGTTCCTGGTCTCCTACCGAAACACCCCACATGCCACGACAAATGAAAGCCCAGCCGCACTGATGTTCGGGAGGCCTCTCCGCACACGGCTGGACCTCATGAAGCCTAACAGGCGTAATGAAGTGCTGAACAAACAAGCCAAGATGCTCTCCGGTGGCCGGGAGCGCCATCTCCAAACAGGACAGGAAGTGATGGTGCGAGACTACAGAAGAGGAGGGAAATGGACAAGAGGGACCGTACATACACAAACGGGACCCAGAACTTACCAGGTTCAAGTGAGCCCAGACATAATGTGGCGGCGTCACATTAACCAAATGCATTCCACGGAAAACAGCACAACAATCGAGAAAGAACAGGCACAGAGAGTTCCTGAGAGTGACACACAGGGAACTGTAGAGGACGGTGGAGCAGTAAAGAGACCCCAGGCTGAAAGAAGGGAACGTGTTGATGAAGGTGCTGCTATAGCAGAAGCTATAAGGGAGCAAGCACACACTGAGGATGTTCAGGAGCCTCCAGACAATCCTAGGCGCTACCCAGAACGAAGGCACCGTCCACCAGACAGACTGGACTTATAAACAAACAAACAAAAAATAACTGTTCAAGTTCAAATTAAAAGATGCAAAATAACTACAACAAGTTCTGGGAAGTGTTTCAGTTGTGGTTTGGTAAAAGTAACTCTGATTGTATAAAAGAAGGAATGTTATGTTCTGTTAATTACTGATGTCCCCTTTAAGAATGGAGCACCCTTGGTCATGCGCAGTGTTGTTCTATGTTATTCTGGCGCTAACTGATTCCAGTAAAATGTGAAGCTCCAGTTCCATTTCTTGTATTCAGAGTCTTTCTTATTATATAAATAAGTAATAAGAGCTAAGACACTACAATTTGTTATGATTTTTGTGTTGGAGGCTCATCCACTGCGAAATTTTATCAACTTCACACAGCTCCGACAAACTTTTAGGCAACACTTTATAATTTCTCTTATACCACATTTTTGTGTAAAAAAACAGCACTATTCCTCAAGGCAATCCTTAAAGACTAGTCTTTAACTTTATTTTAAGTTCCCCTCTTATAATCATTCAGTATTTTCTACACTCAAATACAGGGCTACACACTTCAGAGGACTTGTGCTGCTCGTTGTCCCATTTTCTCTGTTTCTCCCATTTCTCTCACTCCCTCCCTCCCTCCCTCCCTCTCCTCCCGCATCGTCTCTCTCAAGTTGGGAATCTCACACAGGCACACATGGATACATATTTTGCCCTCAGGCCATCCTCCCCCTTACAGCATATGTCTCTGTGTGTGTCTCTCTCTCTCTCTCTTTCTCTCTCTCTCTCTCTGCCTGGTTTAATTTCCCCCCAGCAGGCCAGACAAACCCCTAGCAGCCCGCAGACACAGGCAACAGGGACATTACCAGACACCCTCGCAATACACTATAGTTCCATCGCAAATGCCACCCTATTCCCTGTATAGTGCAATAGATTTGGTCCTTTGTCAAATGTAGTGCATAAATGTAGTGTTGACTTTCTTTGTTCACTTTAAACCTGCTATAATGTTTCTCCTTAAACTAATCCCCCTCTACTACGTTTCTCTGTGTAACACATTAAAAACAGTTTTGGGTAAATTCCTTGGTTGTGAGATCATTACTCAGAGAGCAGATGTCTCTGGTGTTTTGATTCTCCCAGTGTGAATATAAGAGGCAGGTTGTTACTGAGAGATAGCCGTACTTCCTCCTCTATACTTTTCCCTTTTACACTGACTTCAAGGTACACTATAACAAGTTGCTGTAAATTTACAACAAAATATCTACACTTAGCTACAGTAAGTGTCTCAGTGGCATTTCGCTACACTGCTGCAATTTTACAATACAATTTCACAGTAAAGTACTGTATCACCTGTTTTGCTGGGACGACAGTAGCTTTTAAATTATGTTACTTTCTATTTTCTGACCCAGCAAAACATCTGCTAAATGACCAAAATGTAAATGTAAAAATTAACAGTTGGGTACACTGCTGGGTATTATTCTAATGAGCTCCGCCCTCAAATTTTTTGTATTTTGATCAAGTTTGGCCTTGATACTCAGCAGTGTGCTTGAAAGTGTTCATTTTAACATTTACATTTTGTTCATTTAGCAGACGCTTTAGTGCATTGAACTAAGTTAGATAAACTACAACATATCCTAGTCATAGCAAGTAAAAATCCCCATAAATTTCCATCCGTTTAAGCTAGACATATCTGCATGGGTTGTGTCTCTGTCCACCGAATCTGCCTATGTCGGCCTTCCACATCTGCGGTGGAAGGTAGCCAAGCTACAGTGGTGTTAATCAGACTATGAGACATCACGAAACTCGGTCTTCTCACAAAAAAGGTCTGTAGCTTCCGAACAGTTTGGCATACAAACTACTATAGTCACGCCCTGACCTTAGAGAGCCTTTTTATTTCTCTATTTGGTTAGGTCAGGGTGTGATTTGGGTGGGCATTCTAGTTTTCTATTTCTTTGTTGGCCGGGTATGGTTCCCAATCAGAGGCAGCTGTCTATCGTTATCTCTGATTGGGAATCATACTTAGGTAGCCTGTTTTTCCACCCTAGTTTGTGGGATGTTGTTTTTGCACAGTAGCTGTATAGCCCTGCAGAACTTTATGTTCGTTGTTTTCCCTTTTGTTATTTTTGGTGTTCATTTAAATAAAGTACGATGAACACTTTCCACGCTGCGCTTTGGTCTCATTCCGACAACGGACGTAACAGAACATCCCACCACCAAAGGATCAAGCAGCGTGGCCAGGAGGAGCAGGGATCCTGGGCCTGGGAGAAAGGGGAGTGGAGGACATCATGGACATGGGAGGAGATTATGGCAGGGGACAAGACCCTGCCATGGAAGCAGGCGGTGGCAGCGAAGGAGGATCAACGACGACTCCGGGAGTCACAACCACGACGGAGGCCCGAGAACCAGTCCCCAAAAATGTTTTGGGGGGGGCACACGGAGTGGTCAGCGGAGCCGAGGGGTGAACCAGAGCCAGTCAGGGAGTCGAGTGAGGAGCTCGACGCAAGATTCTGGAGAGAGGTGCTGGCGTTGAGAGCGCTGCAGAGCGGGCGTGCTGAGGAGCGTGACACCAGTCTGGTGTCATGTGCACCTGTTTCACGCATCTGGCCTCCGGTGCGCCTCCCCAGTCCGGTGCGTCCTATGTCTCCTCCGCGCACTCCGCGCACGATAAACACTTTCCACGCTGCGCTTTGGTCTCATTCCGATGACGGAATGGGTTTTTTGCTCTTTCCCTCTACGACCCCAACATGCCCCACGGGACTCATCTGAAGGTAACCCATACAAATTAATGGAAGTATGGAGGTTGTTTTGTGCCAACAAAAATAAGGGGTTAAATATGTAATTTCTTATATCTCCTACACACTTCAAAACCTTATTATGATTTATTTTTTATTTATTTTTTGCTATTTATGAATGTGTTATTCAATATGTTTCTATGAGCTATAGCAGTAAGGGCCAAATTCTGTATATATACTACCGTTCAAAAGTTTGGGGTCACTTAGAAATGTCCTTGTTTTTTAGAAAGAATAGCACATTTTTTGTCCATTATAATAACATAACGGAGTCGCCTCTTCACTTTTGACATTGAGACTGGTGTTTGCGGGTACTATTTATTTGCCAGTTGAGGACTTGTCATCTGTTTCTCAAACTAGACACTCTAATGTACTTGTCCTCTTGCTCAGTTGTGCACAGAGGCCTCCCACTCCTCTTTCTATTCTGGTTAGCGCCAGTTTGCGCTGTTCTTTGAAGGGAGTGGTACACAGCGTTGAACGAGATCTTCAGTTTCTTGGCAATTTCTCGCATGGAATAGCCTTCATTTCTCAGAACAAGAATAGACTGACGAGATTCAGAAGAAAGTTGTTTGTTTCTGGCCATTTTGAGCCTGTAATCAAACCCACAAATGCTGATGCTCCAGATACTCAACTAGTCTAAAGAAGGCCAGATTTATTGCTTCTTTAATCAGGATGACAGTTTTCAGTTGTGCTAACTTAATTGCAAAAGGGTTTTCTAATGATCAATTAGGCTTTTGAAATTATTAACTTGGATTAGCTAACACAACGTGCCATTGGAACACAGGAGTGATGGTTGCTGATAATGGGCCTCTGTACGCCTATGTAGATATTCCATGAAAAAAATCTGCCGTTTCCAGCTACAATAGTCATTTACAACATTAACAATGTTTACACTGTATTTCTGATCAATTTGATGTTATTTTAATGGACAATTTTTTTTGCTTTTCTTTCAAAAACAAGGACATTTCTAAGTGACCCCAAACATTTGAACGGTAGTGTATATTGAAAGAAAAATATAAATGTAAAGTGTTTCATCAGCTGAAATAAAAGATCCTAGAAATTGTCCATATGCACAAAAAGCTTATTAATAGCAAATCTGGTGCACAAATTTGTTTAAATCCATGTTATTGAGCATTTCTCCTTTGCCAAGATAATCCATCCACCTGACAGGTGTGGCATATCAAGAAGATGGTTAAACAGCATGCTCATTACACAGGTGCACCTTGTGCTGGGGACAATAAAAGGCCACTCTAAAATGTGAAGTTTTGTCACACAACACAATGCCACGGATGTATGAAGTTTTGAGGGAGCATGCAATTAGCATGCTGACTGCAGGAATATCCACCAGAGCTGTTGCCAGATAATTTCTCTACCATAAGCCGCCTCAAGTCGTTTTAGAGAATTTGGCAATACGTTCAACCAGTCTCACAACCGCAGATGATGTGTAACGACACCAGCCCAGGACTTCCACATCCAGCTTCGTCTGACACCAGCCACTCGGACAGCTGATGGAACTGTGGGTTTGAACAATGGAAGAATATCTGCACAAACTGTCAGAAACCATCTCATCTCGTCATCCTCACCAGGGTCTTGACCTGACTGCAGTTCAGCTTCGTAATCGACTTCAGTGGGCAAATGCTCACCTTTGATGGCCACTGGCAACCTGGAGAAGTGTGCTCTTCAAGGATGAATCCCGGTTTCAAATGTACAGGGCAGATGGCGTGTATGGCGTCATGCGGCGGAGCGGTTTGCTGATGTCAACATTGTGTGCTATAGTGAAGGTGGGGTTATGGTATGGGCAGGCATAAGCTACAGACAACAAACACAAGTGCTTTTTATTAATGGCAATTTGAATGCACAGATATACCGTGACGAGATTCTGAGGCCCATTGTCGTGCCATTCATCCGCCTCCATCACCTCATGTTTCAGCATGATAATGCATGGCCCCATGTCACAAGGATCTGTGCTCAATTCCTGAAAGCTAAAAATGTCCCAGTTCTTCCATGGCCTGCGTACTCACCAGACATGTCAGCCTTTGAGCGTGTTCGGGACGCTCTTGATCGACATGTACGATAGCATGTTCCAGTTCCCGCCAATATCCAGCAACTTCGCACAGCCATTGAAGAGGATTGGGACAAGATTCAACAGGCCACAATCAACAGCCTGATCAATTCTATGCGAAGGAGATGAGGCAAATGATGCTCACACCAGATACTGACTGGTTTTCTGATCCACACACTACCTTTTCTTTAAGGTATCTGTGACCATTTGATGCATATCTGTATTCCCAGTCATGTGAAATCCATAGATTAGGGCCTAAAGAATTTATTTAAATTGACAGATTTCCTTATATGTAACTCAGTAAAATATTTGAAATTGTTGCATTGTTGGGTCAATATTTTTCTTCAGTGTATGTACAATATATACTGTATATATCCACAAGAGCATTAATGAGGTTGGGCATTGATGTTGGGCGATTAGGCCTGGCTTGCAGTCGGCATTCCAATTCATCCCAAAGATGTTCGATGGGGTTGAGGTCAGGGCTCTGTGCAGGCCAGTCAAGTTCTTCCACACTAATCTCGACACACCTCGACAAACCATTTCTCTATGGACCTCGCTTTGTGCACGGGGAATTGTCATGCTGAAACAGGAAAGGGCCTTCTCCAAACTGTTGCCACAAAGTTGGAAGCACGGGTTTCAACTCTCGCGGTCCCGTTCTGTGAGCTTGTGTCCCACACTAAGCTGCTGAGCCGTTGTTTCTCCTAGACATTTCCACTTAGCAATAACAGCACTTACAGTTGATCGGGGCAGCTCTAGAAGGGCAAACATTTGATGAACTGACTTGTTGGAGAGGTGGCATCCTATGACAGTTCCTCGTTGAAAGTCACAGTTCTTCCGAAAGGCCATTTTACTGCCAATGTTTCTGCCAAGATTGCATGGCTGTGTGCTCGATTTTATACACCTGCCAGCAACGGGTGTGGCTGAATATAGCCTAATACACAAATTTGAAGGGGTGTCCACATATTTTTATATATGTTACATGTAGAAAATAGGAAATACATGTATTCTAATTAAACTTTTACAAAATGAATGAATTGTATTGTAGTGCAGGTGAGTGAAATACAAATAACAAAATAGGTTTGAAACAATTGAAACAATTAAAACAGAAATACTGCTCGTCGTTGGCACTACCTGCACTGAATATCTAACCGTTTACTAACCACTGTAAATCTAACAGTTTACTAACCACTGTAAATTTAACAGTTTACTAACCACTGTAAATGTAACAGTTTACTAACCACTGTAAATCTAACCGTTTACTAACCACTGTAAATTTAACAGTTTACTAAGCACTGTAAATTTAACAGTTTACTAACCACTGTAAATCTAACCGTTTACTAACCACTGTAAATCTAACAGTTTACTAACCACTGTAAATCTAACAGTTTACTAACCACTGTAAATCTAACAGTTTACTAACCACTGTAAATCTAACAGTTTACTAACCACTGTAAATCTAACAGTTTACTAACCACTGTAAATATAACAGTTTACTAACCACTGTAAATATAACAGTTTACTATTCACTGTAAATATAACAGTTTACTAACCACTGTGCTCCCAGTAATGCACTGGGAATTCTAGAATTGCAGCATGTTTCTGTATGTGCTGTAAATTTGTGCTTCGGTAAAGTCCTGCAAATCTACAGTAATTTACTGTCTTCTGGGCTGCCAATTATTTACTGTAAATTTACAGTAACCTACTGGCTACTGTGCTGCCAGTAAGTTACTGTAAAAATTGCAAGAAATGTTTTACAGTGTGCCTAAATGAGAGAGTGAAGATCTGATGTGTTCCGTTTCCCCATTCGCGCACACGCACGCACACACACGCACGCACACACACAAACGTTCCCCTTTGTCAGAGACACTGACACGTCCAGCTATTACACAACATTTCATGGCTCAGAATCAATTATGTGTGTTGGATCGAGTGCCTCCTCTGTGTAACATTAAACCTTACTGTGATTTCTCTGACTGGCATTCCCTCGGCTGTTCATCTGAACTGCGAAAGCGCTGCAAGGCTTACTCACACACAGAAACTTCTTGCCGGCCTACACACACAATTCCACACGCTCACGCATCCGCTCTCTCTCTCGTTCGCTCTCTCTCTCCCACACGCACGCACACACAGACACACGAAACCACTCACACGTCTACTTAGACACACGCAGGGTTCCATACCTAAAAGGTCCCCATATGCGCCAGTGTGTGAATGTGTGCCCACTAACCCATATCCATCATGATTAAAACAGTGCGTCAGGTATGGGAATGACTCTAGAGATTCTGTCTGTGTGGTGTAGATTAGCTCTACACCACACCACAAGTGTTTTACCTCTCTGCTGCCGCCTGGATGATAATACATTACAGCAGACTTACTGTATGTCTACAGTGGATTCAGGAAGAAGTGCGGATGGCTATAAATTGTGGTGCTGAAATCCGTAGCAGTCTAAGAAATGAAGCTATCACCTGCAGAGTGCAGAGCGAGCCTCTGTCAGAGTTACTGTAGAGCTACTAGAGTTGGAAGAGGGCTCTGACACTGCACCTCCTGTAGCAATCTATCAACTCTCTCCTACAGTGCATAGCCACACACTCAGTGATCTGATGTGATCTCTCGTGGCGTCTCGCACAATGTATTATACTGTTACAGGCAGCGTTCTGCCTGTAGCCCTGTAGACGACAACACATGACATCTAAACCAGGCAGTTATGATTCCACACCTGTAGGACGACTGTAAATCTGTGGCCACAGCCCCATTCCCAAATAGTGTACCACTTATGAAAGGCTCTGTATAGGTAATAGGGTGTGAGACATGGTCTGTGTACTAGTGTCGCGTTCACATGCTAGTCGGAACTAGGAAACTCGAAAATGTCAGAGTTTCCTAGTTCCGACTAGCACGTGAACGCTGCATATAGAGTGTCTTCCTCTCCCCTTTCCTTCTCCTTCTACTCCTCCTTACATTCCCCCTCCTCTTCTCCTCCTCTTCTTCTTTCCCAGCAGTAGCCCTTTAATTGGCTGCAGCAGGAGACTGAGGATGACAGGCTAGCTGGCCTCATTGGGACAGGCTGTCGATCAGAGGAGAAGGGGCCTCAGGCTGTCTTACACACACAGCAGACGGACGGATGGATGCACACACGCACACAACCCCCCCCCCCCCCCCACACACACACACACATCAGCAGCGGGCAGGCAGTTCTCTCCACCTGCCAGTGGACCTGTGGGACTCCTCTAATCTTCAGGCTCCTCTCTCTACCGCAGCACCACTGAACAATGGCTGCTTTCACCGTCAACCCCTACTCCCACACAAACGCACAAACGCACACACACACACACACACACACACACACACACACACACACACACACACACACACACACACACACACACACACACACAGACACACACACACACACACACACACACACACACACACACACACACACACACACACACACACACACACACACACACTGCTGACAGATCCTGTGTGGTGAGCCAGCTTTCCAGGTCCTGTAAGAGCTGACTGGTTAACTACTGTGGGATTTCTCTAAACATCAAATCCGGCTCTGCTACTTGCGTGCGTCTGCGTGTGTGTTCCTGTGTGTGTCCCCGTGTGTGTGTGTGTCCCTGTGTGTGTGTGTGTGTCCGTGTCCGTGTGTGTGTCCCCGTGTCCATGTGTGTGTGTCCGTGTGTGTATCCGTGTGTCCGTGTCCATTCCTGTGTGTGTGTGTGCATGCCTCTGTGCGTGTGAGTATGCACATTCTTGTGTGCAAGTTATCCTCCCTCTCATGCGTAAGCAGTAGAGACAGTAAAAGGCTTACATATGTACATTACATCTAATAGCTCATGATGAAACATTGTGTACGTTAAGGGAATATCCTCTCTCTGCAATGCATTAATAATGTATTACAGATCATAAATAGCAATGCCAGCCAGCTGAAATGTAATCATCTTTATATGTATAGGGGATATGGGATCTGGTTGGTCTTCCATTAAAAAACTCGTACAGTACACAGAGAAAATCTCAGTGTTAGACGGTCAATTGGCCGTTTAATTCCTCTGGTTAATATCATATAAATAGATATTTTAAATCCATAACAGCTGGAGTGAGTCATTGAAGCAGAGAAAAGCAAGGCAGGATATTCCCATGGATGTTCAGTTGGCCTGGGTCCAGGTCTTTGCGCTCCAGACAGATTGCGGGTGCAGTGGAGCCGTCTTGTACTGTTCTTAAAAGCAACACTTCAACTCTATTCTATCAGAACTGATTAGGACTGCCTCATCTTTTGCTCACCTCAAAGGTCCATAACGGACAAGTATTCACTGCTATCCACTGACTGGTTGTAAGCAATCCTGATACAGCGATTCTGTTCTATTTTATTCCACCACTTCTTTCAATAGGCCTCCAGTCTCTCCAGTGGTCCTGTGTGTTTGTTGGTTCTCTGGTACTGAAGGAGCTTTCCTCTACTTTGATGTCCCCTCTGGTCTATAGAGGTGACTGTCCCGTTCACTTCAGTCCAAGGATCAAACAGTTCTCCTCTCATCAGCAGCATGTGGACTCTTCATCCTGAGGACAGGACAGGAAAGCAAGTGTCAGCCACTCCAGATGGCACGCATGCAGGCAAGCACGTAAACACACACACACACACACGCACGCACACATCAACACACACACACATGGCAGGCAACTTCAGATGCTCTGTCACACATCATAATGAGCGAAAACACACACACTCTGCCTAAAAAACAAGCTATGAAACATTTACAGCTCTTTTCGTCTGTTTATCTTGTTTTTCTCCAGCGTACACACACGGGAAAGTAGAGGCACTTATGTGATAAAACAATCAAGGGAAAGCCTTCAAGTCACGCTCTCACAGACACACACACTCCCATCTCCATCTGTCTCTCTCTCTGTCTCACTCTCTGTCTCACTCTCTGTCTCACTCCATGTCTCTCTCTCTTTCTCTCTTACTCTGTCTCTCTCTGTCTCTCTCCACTCTCTTTCTCCGTGTAAAACTTGAAGCGTTGACTGTCTCCACAGGGACCCTGCATGTAATGTAAATTGAAATACCAGAGTGATATGCGCTTCAACTCCAGACCACCATGGTGTGTGTTTATATCAAAACATATTATTCAGTTTGTCAAGTAAATTGTGGAAACTGATATGGAGTGGTCTAGCTGCTTGTTTTTACGCACACACACACACACACACACACACACACACACACACACACACACACACACACACACACACACACACACACACACACACACACACACACACACACACACACACACACACACACACACACACACACACGAAGGCAAAAACACACACACACACACGAAGGCAAAAACACACACACAGTCGTGTACAGCTAACCTTGAGGACCTACAATTCAGTCCCATTCAAAATCCTATTTTCTCTAACCCCGAACCCTAAACCTAACCCTAGCTCCTAACCCTAAAACTAACCCTAACTCCTAACCCTAACCCTTAATGCAATTCTAACCTTAACCCTAAACCCCCTAGAAATAGCATTTGACCTCGTGGGGACTAACAAAATGTCCCCAGTTGGTCAAATGTTTGTTTGTTTACATTTCTTGTGGGGACTTCTGGTCCCACACAAAGTTTTATGGTTATAGAAATGAAGGTTTGTTCCATCTCCAACGTCAAAACTCCATTATGTTACAATTGAATACAGCAGCAAAAGAGGATATTGACAATGGTCCTCGTTAGCTTTTTATCATCTACACGCTCAAAGGATATCCTGCCGCTCACACTGATCACACACACCACTGGGTAGAGAAAGGCTGAATGACCCCGTCTCTTCCCCAGAGCAGGATCTCGCTCTTTCTGTAATTTTTTGCTATCTCTCTCTCGCTTTCTCTGGATCGCTTGCTGGTTGGCAGACACACGCACCGTATCCGGTTCCGCGAGAGGGCTAAAAGGGGGCTAAGCTCCCTCAGTTCAAACATGAGCCCTCTCAGTTTTTGTTTTATGTCCCTATAGAAAAATAGCAAATAAGTTCAAATGAGAAAAAATGTGCATCTCCGCTGCGTCAGCACAATGGACAGAGTGCACCACAGTGTGCGTAGGGGAGGCTATGGAAAGCCACTGGGGTGGTTATGTATGACTCCTTTGGGTTTCCATAAAAAGCAGGAGAAAACACTTCTCATCTGTATGGTAGGCTAAGTGATTAAGGTGATACGCCTCTGCCTGTAATATTTGATTTGGATTTATTTGGGCGGGGTCAAGTTTACAGTCAGGTCCCAGGGGGTTGTCACTAGTTACCACAGCCACAAAGTCATAAACCTCTCCTATTTCTTAAATGTATCTTCTTAAAATGTGATTTTAAACCTAACCCTAACCACACTGCTAACCTTATGCTTGACCCTAACCTTAAATCAAGACCAAAAATGGCAGCAATATTGCCAATGTTGACTTGGAGGCTGTGGTAGCTAGTGGAAACTGGCCCTGTACCTCAATAGTCAGGCCCTGGTGAGGACGCCGTGTTGGATGCCAAACTGTTTCCTTCCTGCTCCTCCTCTGCTGTTCCTATGGGGAGATCTCAACGGAAGTGACACTGAATTTATTATGACTGAGCTCTCTCCCGAGCCTGGAGAGGAGAGGGTAAGCTCTGACCATTTTCCTGGGCTTGGAGAGGAAATGACTGCACTGCAAAATGTTCCTTGGTGTGGCACAGAAATTGTGTCAATGCTGGGGGGGGGTCTGGAGACCCAATGTCCACTGTGCATCGTTTGGAGAGAATGCTCCATTACCTGCTTCAACAAAGGCCCATGCAGGGAAGTTTGTGCCCCTGCATCGCCAAAAGGTTAGTGGACAGAGTTTAGGCCCTAATCTATGGATTTCACATGACTGGGCAGGGGTGCGGCCCACCTATTGGGGAGCCAGGCCCTACCAATCAGAATATGTTTTTCACCACAAAAGGGCTTTATTACAGACATAAATAGTCCTGTGTGGCTCAGTTGGTAGGGCATGGTGCATGCAATGCCAGGGTTGTGGGTTTGATTCCCACAGGGGACCAGTATGTAAATGTATGCACTTGTAAGTCGTTCTGGATAAGAGCGTCTGCTAAATGACAAAAATTGAAATACTCCTCAGTTTCATCGGGTGACTGGTCTCTGATGATTCCTCAGGTGGAGGGCTTGTATGGTTACATGTGGTCTGCAGTTGTGAGGCTGGTTGGAAGTACTGCCAAATTCTCTAAAACAATGTTGGAGGCGGCTTATTGTAGAGAAATGAACATTCAGTGCTCTGGTGGACATTCCTGAAGTCTGCATGCTCTCTCAAAACTTGTGATGTTGTGTGACAAAACCGCACATTTTAAAGTGGCCTTTTATTGTTCCCAGCACAAGGTGCACCTGTGTAATGATAATGCTGTTTAAATATCTTCTTGGTATACCACACCTGTCAGGTGAATTGATTATCTTGGCGAAGGAGAAATGCTCACAAATAGGGATGTAAATAAATGAGTGCCAAAAATGTCGAGGAATAAGCTTTTTGTGTGTATGGAAAATATCTGGGATATTTTATTTCAGCTCATGAAATATGGGACCAACACTTTACATGTGTTTATATTTTTGTTCACCAAATGGACATACCATGTTGGTCAATATGTATCATGTACCCAGTGCTCGTTTGGAATGTGCCATTCTGCCTTGCAGTTACATGTCCATAGGTTTGAGTAGTGTGTGCGTTGAAGGGGAGTGGTTTATGAGGTTACTGGTTTGAGGAACGTGTCTCGAGCATGATTTAAAATGTTGAGACAAGAACAAGCAGAATGGTGTGTCGCGAAGACGCCCTGTAGACACGTCTCTCTCCTCTATTGCGCAATAACTCAAGCCAATTCATGTGCACTATTTGTTTAATTGTGTCAATTGTTTGCCAATGTTTTCAGTGCCCTGTGAAATATATATTCATCAGTAAAATTACTGTTTATCCCAACACATTCCCCCATTAATTTAGAATGTTTGGTTACTGAAATGTTGATAATTCATTAAATATAATATACAGTACATTCATACCATTCTCATTCTCCAAGTGGAAACATTGTTTGGAGAGCTCACAAACAATGCAGAACTTTTGGTTTATTTCATTTCATTTACCAGTTTACTGACAATTTCTTCTTGTCATTGTTTGGAGAACATATGTCCTGTTTCTCCGTCATGTTTAATGTTGTGTGAACGCACGTGCTTAAGCGCACATAGATATACTGTACCTGGCCTGTGCGCCAAGAATAGGTGTGGTTAATTAGGTGTATGTATTTGAGTGCCGGTTTGGGAACGTTGTAGTTAATTAACTTAATTAACTTTTGGCTAACTAAAGTGGAGTCTGTGTCTGAGCCTGGTAGACTCCACCTGTGCTTTATTGGTTAAGACAGGTTTTGCCTGATGAGAACACCAGCGCAGTGTAAATAAATCCAACACTCATTTGCACCTCTACCGGCCTGCTTCCTGCAGAATATTTGACCTTGCGATCTCCATAAGGCCCCTATTTTATACTGATACAGTGGAGCAGAGATGTTGCGCCAACCTGTCACTTCAAAAGCACTCAATGATCTCGGAGTCTGCATTTGAACTCTATGCTTATTGTGATATGGCATGATATTAACAGAATTCAATGTAATTCCAATGCAAGAACCCCCCAAAAATGTGTCCCCTCGTCTAATGTGTCCCAATTAGTGACTTTATCCTGCTCCGGTTCTGACACGCAAGCACCCACATAGCAAATTCTCCAGTGTTAAATCAACACTGACAATATTACATTTAACACTCGGCCAGTGTCTATACGGGTCCACACTTTTTAGTGTTAAATTAACACAGTGCTGACGCCATTAGGCGCCGATTCAGACTTGTATGCCTTTCCTACTCAGTATTTGGAATTCAGACTTACCTTATTCAGTCTCATAACGGGCACTGCAGTTGTGGCTAACTTGCGTGATCTGAATACAAAATGCTTTCTCGTGGAGTTTTCATTCAATAGGGTTTTCAGTACATTTATCTTTAAGCCATCCCTTTAAATACGGTGTAACTTTTAGTTTGAATTTTGTCGACAGACTCATTAGAATATATCGAGAGAACGGGTTGAGAATATTAGGGATCAATGAAAGAAAGGGATCCAAATATATCTTTCTCTGTTTCAGCACCAATTGGTAGATACATTTTTTTCCTGGTCTTTAGGTTCAGGAAAGTATTCATGAATGAATTTAATAACCTTTCTGCATGAAAAGAAGAAAACGGTGATTTGACTCATTCTGAATATTGCCACATTCAGTTCTTCAACCCATGGTAATGTTGGAAGATTAATGTACATATCATTAGCCCTTCATAAGCTTTACTGTGGGAAAGTTGATATGCTTCAGTTTGTTGCCAAATGGCTGGTTTCAAATTTGACCCCAGCGATTAGGCACAGAAAATTGACCAGTATTACCTAGTGTTGATTTTTCAGTGTCACATTTATAGTGTTTATTCAAGAGTTAAATTAAATCTGTAAGAGTGGTGTAAAGTAACCCCACTGTTGGTGTTAATAACCAGTGTTGAGAGCGAGAGTGTTATTGTGTCAGTTTTACTCTGTGGGGAGTAAAACATTCCCCATCAAAACCACGCACATCATTATTATATTTCCCAGCATGCTCTACCGCAGCAAGATTTTGGGGGATTGTTTTTAATACCTGTGTTTTTGCATGTACATTGATTGATTCATTAATCGTATGTGGCACAAAGATAAATAACATCAATTTTTCTAAACTAATCCAATCATTTAGTTAGATTTATTGCCCCCATTACTGAAATGGTTGTTCCAGTTAAAATGGTTTAGGTAGTCTCCTTTTACAATATTTCTAACCCTGAGTCATTCTGAATACAGATTGAGGGTGAATAAAAAGTCAAATTGAGGCCTCCCGAGTGGCGCAGTGGTCTAAGACACTGCTAGGAGTATCACTAGAGATCCTGGATCGAGTCCTATGGAACGCCGTTTGGGTTGTGAAGCACAAGGTCAAAACGCGGTCTTTTTAATGCTACGCATGTAAAGTAAGTAGGTGCAGGCGCTAAATTAACGCGCGCATGCATTAAGTTAACGTCTTCACGTGCTAAATTAACGCCTACACGTGTCAAATAAGCGCGTGCAAATGTGCCTGCAGGAGGTCCAACGTGCTAAATAAATGGCTGCAAGCAGTCCTGCACTCATCAAATTACCGCCTACAGCTGCTAAATATTCATCTACACACGCTAACTTAAAGCATTCTTTAATATGCACATTTTACCAACCAATTTCACTAGCTCTTCCTTTCAACCAGATTTCACCGTTTGAGGGAACTTCCTTTTCCACTGCAAGCAGAGTATGAACCTTCACAAGGTAACGGTTTTGTCTTTTAAAATTGTTGTTACTGAATCATAAAGTTTATCAGCTAGTTTACAGTGGAAGGATCTGTTTCTCATCACTGGCTATAACATTCAGCTAACATTAATCTAGCACCAGGATCAGCAGTGCTTAGCATAAGCTAAGTCAGATACTGGCCAGCTAATTTAGCTGACGTCGGTAGCCTCGAACCCCAGACATATTATATCATATAGTTAGCCTCAAACTCTGCCCAGCCATACCGCTAGCCGCAGTGAAAGGCGCCTCTTGTGTTTTACTAAAAGCCCTGCTGAAAAAACATGTCAACTATAACAGCCATGGAAACACATTGGATTATGTTAATACTATCAAGGTAAATTACATACTAGCTTGAATGTAGGGCCAGGCATACATAGATAAGACAACGGAGATACTCCAAAAACATCCTGCTGGGGCTAACGCTAAACCTGGTAGTTGTCGATTTTTGGACTACGTTGTCTTTCATTTGCTTTATAATTGACTAAAGGAAGACAGGCTACCTAAATGTGACTTATCGGCTAGTACTGAAGCAAGACATGTTTTTGTGTTACATTTTTAGCCCAAAACCTTGTATTTAAGCAAAACAACAGCTGAAGGTAGGCAACTTCTTCAGCCTGACTGGCTGTCATTTCAATGCTAGCGATTAGCATTAAGACACTGAAAAGCTCACATGAAGCAAATTTGGCCAGTGACAACCTTGTAAAACCTTTGCTAACATCTACAACATATCAGCTTTCGAACAGAGTAGACTTTAATGTGCACGTTCACATTCCATCGAAGCCTATTAGGGTATAATAACAACTTCAGGCATACACCCAGAACTATATAGTACTGCTTCAAAGGAATAGGATTCCCATTCCTTCCGCTTTATTTTCACACAATTGTGTCTTGCAGAAGGGAACCATGCAGAGGAGCTTGGAGCTTGGAGTGGGCAAGGGGGAGGCTGATAAAGCAGCAGAGAAGACCTGATTCATCAAGTATCACAGTTAATTCTGGTGATTCTCACCTGGTTGGCATGCACAACACTGCAAGATATTCAACATTAAGCCCAATCAAATATCCAATGTTATTAACCTGTCTGGCTCTGGCGTTCCGCCAGCGGAACTCCTCCCACATTCCACTGAAAAGGCAGAGCGCGAAATTCAAAAGATATTTTTTAGAAATATTTAACTTTCACACATTAACAAGTCCAATACAGCAAATGAAAGATAAACATCTTGTGAATCCAGTCAACATGTCCGATTTTTAAAATGTTTTACAGCGAAAACACCACATATATTTATGTTAGCTCACCACCAAATACAAAAAAGGACAGACATGTTTCACAGCACAGGTAGCATGCACAAAGCCAACCTAACTAACCAAGAACCAACCAAACTAACCAACAAACAACTTCATCAGATGACAGTCTTATAACATGTTATTCAATAAATCTATGTTTTGTTCGAAAAATTTGCATATTTCAGGTATAAATCATAGTTTACATTGCAGCTACAATCAGAAATTGCACCGAAAGCAGCCAGAATAATTACAGACACCAACGTCAAATACCTAAATACTCATCATAAAACATTTCTGAAAAATCGATGGTGTACAGCAAATTAAAGACAAACATCTTGTGAATCCAGCCAATATTTCCGATTTTTTAAGTGTTTTACAGCGAAAACACAATATAGCATTATATTAGCTTACTACAATAGCCTACCACACTACCGCAATCATTCATCAAGGCACGTTAGCGATAGCAATAGGCACGTTAGCGATAGCGAATAAACCAGCAAGATATATAATTTTTGACTAACCTTGATAAGCTTCATCAGATGACAGTCCTATAACATCAGGTTATACATACACTTATGTTTTGTTCGAAAATGTGCATATTTAGAGCTGAAATCAGTGGTTATACATTGTGCTAACGTAGCATCTTTTTCCCACAACGTCCGGATATTTTTCTGACACTTTTTCTGACACACATATTCTGACCAAATAACTATTCATAAACATAACTAAAAAATACATGTTGTATAGGAAATGATAGATACACTAGTTCTTAATGCAATCGCCGTGTTAGAATTCTAAAAATAACTTCATTACGACATCCAGCTTAGGTATAGCGAGAGAGTACCCAAAAGCTGGGCGCAAACGACTAGTACAACATGTTCGACAGATATATGAAATAGCATCATAAAATGGGTCCTACTTTTGCTGATCTTTCATCAGAATGTTGTACAAGGGGTCCTTTGTCGGGAACAATCGTTGTTTGGATTTAGAACGGCCTTTTTCCCTCTCGATTTAGCAAGCACACTTGCCAAGTGGCGCGAATCTCTCCATCGTCAACAAACTCAGAGAACGGAACACGGCAAAACTCCCGAAAAAATTTCAATAATCTGATTAACTTCTACTTCCTCCCAATCCCGGATCCGGGAGCACCCCCATCAGTAAAAAAGCTGACTAGCATAGCCTAGCATAGCGTCACAAGTAAATACTAGCATCTAAATATCATTAAATCACAAGTCCAAGACACCAGATGAAAGATACATCTTGTGAATCCAGCCATCATTTCTGATTTTTAAAATGTTTTACAGGGAAGACACAATATGTAAATCTATTAGCTAACCACGTTAGCAAAAGACACAACTTTTTTTACTCAACCATTTTTTTCCTGCATAGGTAGCTATCACAAATTCGACCAAATAAAGATATAAATAGCCACTAACCAAGAAACAACTTCATCAGATGACAGTCTGATAACATATTTATTGTATAGCATATGTTTTGTTAGAAAAATGTACATATTTCAGGTATAAATCATAGTTTACCATTGCAGCCACCATCACAACTCTCACCAAAGCGACTAGAATAACTACAGAGAGCAACGTGAATTACCTTAATAACTTCTTATGGCTGCAAGGCAAAGTGTTGAGTAGCCAGTGAAATCGTGCCCATTTCAAACGGCCTCCTACTCAAATCTTGCTCGTACAATATGAATATTATTATTCTTTTTGGATAGAAAACACTTTCTAGTTTCTAAAACAGTTGGAATTATTTCTCTGAGTGAAACAGAAGTCCTTCTGCAGCACTTTTCCTGACCAGGAAGTGAAATGTCAGAAATCGATGCTCTTTTCAACTTGATGCCTATACATGGTCTTGACACTTAGGAGTCTGCTGACACTCTATACGCCTTCCTATTGGTGTAAAGAGGATGTCAGAGAAGAAATTTTTGTGCTCATCTTGTTCTGTGGTGGAAAAAAACCTATTTCTTTGACGTGACCGTCCACTTCCGGTACTCTGAAGGAAGTGGGATTGACTTCTGTTTTGCCTTCGTAACGAACGGCTAACATCTCCGGCTCGAATTTTTTTTGATACATGTGACCATATCATCGTAATGTATGTTTTTTCAATATAGTTTAATCAGATTATTGAAACTTTATTCGGGAGTTTTGCCGTGTTCCGTCCTCTGACTGTGTTTACGTTGGAGAAATTTATGCCATCGGCTAGTGCCAATGCTAATTGAAGAGGGAAATTTGCCATTCTGAATCGAAACAACGACTCATCTGGACAGAGGACACCTTCTTCAACATTCTGATGAAAGATCAGCAAAAGTAAGACCCATTTTATGATGTTATTTCATATATCTGTCGTGCATGTGAACTGGCCGTGGGCGCCCAATTGTGTCTGTCTATTGTAGCTACGCTAATATAGCGATACATTTTGTTTTCGCTGTAAAACATTTAATAAATCGGAAATATTGTTTGGAATCACAAGATGCCTGTCTTTCAATTGCTGCAGACTATGTATTTTTCAGAAATGTTTTATGATGAGTAATTAGCTATTTGACGTTGGTGTCTGTAAATATTATGGCTGCTTTCGGTGCAATTTCGGATTGTAGCTGAAATGTAAACTATGGTTTATACATGAAATATGCAAATTTTTCGAACAAAACATATGCTATACAATAAATATGTTATCAGACTGTCATCTGATGAATTTGTTTCTTGGTTAGTGGCTATTTATATCTTTATTTGGTCGAATTTGTGATAGCACCTGATGGAGTAAGAAACTGATGGAGTTAGAAAAGTTGTGTCTTTTGCTAACGTGGTTAGCTAATAGATTTACATATTTTGTCTTCCCTGTAAAACATTTTAAAAATCGGACATGTTGGCTTGATTCACAAGATGTGCACCTTTCATCTGGTGTCTTGGACTTGTTAATGTGTGAAAGTTAAATATTTTAAAAAAATAGATTTTGAATTTCGCGCCCTGCACTTTGAGCTGGATGTTGTCATAAGTGTACCGGTGTCGGGCTGCCCCCGTAAAAGGTTAATACTCATCATAAAACATATACAGCGTACAGCAAATGAAAGACAAAGATCTTGTGAATCCAGCCAATATTTCAGATTTTTTAAGTGTTTTACAGCGAAAACACAATATAGCATTATATTAGCTTACTACAATAGCCAACCACACAACAGCATTGATTCAAGCCAAAAATAGCGATAACGTATAAACCAGCAAAAGATATTAATTTTTTCACTAACCTTCTCAAACTTCTTCAGATGACAGTCCTATAACATCATATTACACAATACATATAGAGTTTGTTCGAAAATGTGCATATTTAGCGGCACAAATCGTGGTTATACAATATGAATAGTAGCCAAAATGCAAACAAAATGTCGGGAGAAATCTTGGGAGAGGCACCTATTCTAATCGATAACTAATCATAAACTTGACTAAAAAATACAGGTTGGACAGCAAATGAAAGATACATTAGTTCTTAATGCAATCGCTGTGTTAGATTTTTTAAATTAACGTTACTACAACATACAGCGTGCGTTAAAGCGAGACCGCACCTAGATTAATGGCAGAATATGAGTTCTACATTTTTCAACAGAACAACGAATTAACATCATATATAGTTCTTACTTTTTGATGAACTCCCATCAGAATCTTGGGCAAGGTGTCCTTAGTCCAAAAGAATCGTTGCTTGGTTGTAGATTGTCCTCTTCAACATTCGAATTAGCAGTAAACATTAGCCATGTGGCAAAGACGTGTCCGACTCACTAAAACGCAGTACAAATAAATATCTGAAAATCGCAATATACCGATATAAACTGATATAACTCGGTTTAATATAACAACATTATGATGTCTTTAACACCTATATCAAATAAAAACAGAGCCGGATATATCTAAGAGCTATAAAGGGAGCTTTCTATAACGATAGCCAGAGGTCCTTCCTGCGTCAGAGCGAAGTGAACAAAGGCCTGACCCCACGTTCCCAGGCCATTTATAACCTCTCAGATCTGCCTAGAAACACAATTTCAATTCTCACTATTCGCTGACATCCAGGGGAAGGCGTAGGCAGTGCATCTCAACCAATAGAAGACAGGCAAATTAATAAACTGACCTGAGAACAGCTTGCAGAATTCAGCATTCTCACATCCTCATAGGAAAAATGCTCCAACTCGAGTTCTGTTTTACTCACAGATATAATTCAAACGGTTTTAGAAACTAGAGAGTGTTTTCTATCCAATAGTAATAATAATATGCATATTGTACGAGCAAGAATTGAGTACGAGGCAGTTTAATTTGGGAACGAAATTATTACAAAGTGCAAACAGCACCCCCTATTGAGAAGAAGTTTTAAACTATATTGAAAAAACATACTTTACTATGATATTGTCACATGTATCAAATAAAATCAAAGCCGGAGATATTAGTCGTCCATAACGACAGCTTATCAGAAGGCAAATCCAGGTCCCTTCTCGCGCTCTCCAGAAAACAGGAAACTGGTGACACGTCATGCCAAGAGCTATTATTCGAGCCCAGATCAAGTTACACACTCAATTTCTTCTCTCACTGCTTGTCGACATCTAGTGGAAGACGTATGAAGTGCATCTAAACTAATAAATATCAAGGACTTTAATAGGCAGCCCCTAGAACAGTGCATCGATTTCAGATCTTCCACTTCCTGTCAGGAAGTTTGCTGCAAAAGGAGTTCTGTTTTACTCACAGATATAATTCAAACGGTTTTAGAAACTAGAGAGTGTTTTCTATCCAATAGTAATAATAATATGCATATTGTACGAGCAAGAATTGAGTACGAGGCCGTTTAAATTGGGCACGATTTTCCCCCAAAGTGAAAACAGCGCCCTCTGTCCTCAACAGGTTTTAAACAATCTATGGTCAAGCAACATTTAATGTCAGTTGTGTGTTAATGTTATGAACTACAAACAATCTATGGTTCTTGGAGTCAATGAATCAATTGAAAGTGACCACAATTAGAAATGATTTTAAAACCACTGTGCCAGTAAAGATTACAAAAAAAAGGAGTCTTCTCTTATGGTTCTCTTTACATTTTTTCAGATACTTCAATCCGACACTTGTTAATGTTTGACGTCAGGCAGAACTTCTTCAGCCACCGTAGGATGGAGAGCCGCCGATTGACATTTTTGACAGCAGTGTCTGTGTGGGTGTACCAGGAAAGGACGTTAGAAGTTAGATCCCCATGATATCGACGCTTCTTAACATTTCCACTGCAGCCAGGTCGATATCGATTTAAAAAACGGGAACAATAGATGTTGTGTAGCACACGGTAGAAAAAGATTTGCTGGACCAACTCCAGTTTGCCTATTGTCCCAACAAATTTGTCAATTATGCATTTTACAAACGTCAGTGTGCTTTCTTTTATAGCTCCGCTTTCAACACCATCCTGACCCACAAACTGATTAGCAGACTCAGGCCTCTGGGTGTAAACACTGTAAAAACAAATTAGATTTTTTACATTATCACAAGAATGTGTATCCCCAGAACGGACCTAACACCTAAACATGCTGACAACACTACCAAGGTACACCTGATCACTAGTATTCATGAGGACATGAAGGAGCTGTGGGACCTGACATGATGGTGATAGGACAACAGCCTCAGCGTAAGCAAAACAAAGTAGATGGTGAGACTTAATGACCTTTCTCCCATCTACTGTACATTGACAGAGATGATCGGCAGCTTCTGATATCCCCTGATTTCCTTTTCTGCCTTTAGTCACATCACTCAAAAAAGTCCCACCAGTGCTTCTCCACTACCCTCATCAACTTGCTGCACCACGACCTATGTACCAAATACAGTGTCTGTTTTAATTGCCATAACACAGGTAAATGAATTGTCCATATTTACTGTAAGATTTATTTATGGTAACATTGCACATATTGTAACATTATAGTCCCTTGACATACATGACTTAACTACTTTGCATAATTCTCAGTTTACCAACTAAGAAATCATACATTTATTTAAATATTAAAGCTGCATTATGTATTACTGTGTCCAATTGATTCTGGTTGGTTGTAATGTTTTTGAAAACTTTCGCTACACAACTTTTTTTTGCTGACGGCCAATCCTGTCGCAAACTTTCCTAATATCAATCCTTTTGGAACACGTCACCAATTAACATTGGCTGCAGTATTACGAACATTACTAGGCAGTCATACAATAAACATTTTGGATTAGTGCCCTTGAATGAATTCTCTTTAAAATCAAATAAAAATAAAACAGCTGTAGACCTTACAGTGAAATGCTTACTTACAAGCCCTTAACCAACAATGCACTTTTAAGAAAAATACCTAAACAAAAATAAAAAATGTAAGTAACAAATAATTAAAGAGCAGCAGTAAAATAACAACAGCGAGGCTATATATAGGGGGTACCGGTTAGTCAAGGTAATATATACATGTAAGTAGAGATATTAAAGTGACTATGCATAGATAATAACAGAGAGTAGCAGCAGCGTAAAAGAGGGGGGGGGGGGGGGGCAATGCAAATAGTCTGGGTAGCCATTTGATTAGATGTTCGGTAGACTTACGGCTTGGGGGTAGAAGCTGTATAGAAGCCTCTTGGACCTAGACTTGGCTTCTCAGTCTTCTCTGAAGAGGCTTGAGTGTCTATTCGTGTAAGGCAGGAGACCTAAACACTCCAGACCCTCTTTGAATCTATAAAGTAAAAAAAGTCACATAATGAATTTGCCCTGAAGAATTTAACTGAGCTTATGAGATTCCTTAGATATATGGAAACTCACTGTTCAAGAGCATCCCGTAGCCTGCTTTCTAAGTAGAACTTTGTGGCTGACTCCTCCAGGTCATCACTCTCCAGTGTACGAATGTATCGCACTGAACCCAACATGACCAGTTGTTCGGAGACTTCCATGACCGCCGATTGTGCCTCGTCAACAGTTTGTGCTAACTGGATCTTAGATAGTTCAATAGTGTTAGTTCAATAGTCAACAGTGTTTTGTGACAAATTAGCAAAACAATAAACTGATTATCACTACCCTTAAAAAGACTGACTGCCAACGAAAGGAAACCAAATCCATGTGGAAAAGAATTCATGAACAACTACAACCCTAAAAGAAATGCTAACTTAGTGCAAATTAACAGTAACATAACATCCGTCTGAGTATAAAGTGACTTACCTTCTCCAACTTCTCTCTGAAGTTATATTCCGCAATTTCTTTCAGTTCTGGCACAGGAGATTTTAGGCCACACACTTGCCTGTATAGCCTCTCTGAATTCTGTTGGGGCTCTACACCCCCATGTACCAGACAGACTGTCATGTTTTGTCTTTCATCATGTCTTGTCCCTGTGCTTCCCTCTGCTGGTCTTATTAGGTTCTTTCCCTCTTTCTCTCTCTCTATCGTTCCGTTCCTGCTCCCAGCTGTTTCTCATTCTCCTAACGACCTCATTCTGCAGCACAACAGAAGAATCCGACCAAGAATGGACCCAGCGACTACGGATTCTCGCAACACTGCCGTCGAGATCCAGGGAGCAATGCTCGGCAGACACGAGCAGGAATTGTCTGCTGCTCGTCATGCCGTTGAGACCCTGTCCGCTCAGGTCTCCGATCTCTCAGGACAGTTTCAGAGTCTTCGTCTCGTGCCACCAGCTACTTCCTGGTCTTCCGAGTCTCCGGAACCTAGGGTTAATAACCCACCATGTTACTCTGGGCAGCCCACTGAGTGTCGCTCCTTTCTCACCCAGTGTGATATTGTGTTCTCTCTCCAGCCCAACACATACTCAAGAGAGAGAGCTCGGATCGCTTACGTCATATCACTCCTTACTGGTCGGGCTCGGGAGTGGGGCACAGCTATCTGGGAGGCAAGGGCTGAGTGTTCTAACGTTTATCAGAACTTTAAAGAGGAGATGATACGGGTTTTTGATCGTTCAGTTTTTGGGAAAGAGGCTTCCAGGGCCCTGGCTTCCCTATGTCAAGGTGATCGATCCATAACGGATTACTCTATAGAGTTTCGCACTCTTGCTGCATCCAGTGACTGGAACGAGCCGGCGTTGCTCGCTCGTTTTCTGGAGGGACTCCACGCTGAGGTTAAGGATGAGATTCTCTCCCGGGAGGTTCCCTCCAGCGTGGACTCTTTGATTGCACTCGCCATCCGCATAGAACGACGGGTAGATCTTCGTCACCGAGCTCGTGGAAGAGAGCTCGCGTTAACGGTGTTTCCCCTCTCCGCATCTCAACCATCTCCTCCCACCGGCTCAGAGACTGAGCCCATGCAGCTGGGAGGTATTCGCATCTCGACTAAGGAGAGGGAACGGAGAATCACCAACCGCCTTTGCCTCTATTGCGGTTCTGCGGGACATTTTGTCATGTCATGTCCAGTAAAAGCCAGAGCTCATCAGTAAGCGGAGGGCTACTGGTGAGCGCTACTACTCCTGTCTCTCCATCAAGATCCTGTACTACCTTGTCGGTCCATCTACGCTGGACCGGTTCAGCTGCTTCCTGCAGTGCCTTGATAGACTCTGGGGCTGAGGGTTGTTTTATGGACGAAGCATGGGCTCGGAAACATGACATTCCTCTCAGACAGTTAGGGAAGCCCACGCCCATGTTCGCCTTAGATGGTAGTCTTCTCCCCAGTATCAGATGTGAGACACTACCTTTAACCCTCACAGTATCTGGTAACCACAGTGAGACCATTTCCTTTTTGATTTTTCGTTCACCTTTTACACCTGTTGTTTTGGGTCATCCCTGGCTAGTATGTCATAATCCTTCTATTGATTGGTCTAGTAATTCTATCCTATCCTGGAACGTTTCTTGTCATGTGAAGTGTTTAATGTCTGCTATCCCTCCTGTGTCTTCTGTCCCCTCTACTCAGGAGGAACCTGGTGATTTGACAGGAGTGCCGGAGGAATATCATGATCTGCGCACGGTCTTCAGTCGGTCCAGAGCCAGCTCCCTTCCTCCTCACCGGTCGTATGATTGTTGTATTGATCTCCTTCCGGGGACCACTCCCCCTCGGGGTAGACTATACTCTCTGTCGGCTCCCGAACGTAAGGCTCTCGAGGATTATCTGTCTGTTTCTCTCAACGCCGGTACCGTGGTGCCTTCTTCCTCTCCCGCCGGAGCGGGATTTTTCTTTGTTAAGAAGAAGGACGGTACTCTGCGCCCCTGCGTGGATTATCGAGGGCTGAATGACATAACGGTTAAGAATCGTTATCCGCTTCCCCTTATGTCGTCAGCCTTCGAGATTTTGCAGGGAGCCAGGTTCTTTACTAAGTTGGACCTTCGTAACGCTTACCATCTCGTACGCATCAGAGAGGGGGACGAGTGGAAAACGGCGTTTAACACTCCGTTAGGGCATTTTGAATACCGGGTTCTGCCGTTCGGTCTCGCTAATGCTCCAGCTGTCTTTCAGGCATTAGTTAATGATGTACTGAGAGACATGCTGAACATTTTTGTTTTCGTTTACCTTGACGATATCCTGATTTTTTCACCGTCACTCGAGATTCATGTTCAGCACGTTCGACGTGTACTCCAGCGCCTTTTAGAGAATTGTCTCTACGTGAAGGCTGAGAAGTGCGCCTTTCATGTCTCCTCTGTCACATTTCTCGGTTCTGTTATTTCCGCTGAAGGCATTCAGATGGATCCCGCTAAGGTCCAGGCTGTCAGCGATTGGCCCGTTCCTAAGTCACGTGTCGAGTTGCAGCGCTTTCTCGGTTTCGCTAATTTCTATCGGCGTTTCATTCGTAATTTCGGTCAAGTGGCTGCCCCTCTCACAGCTCTGACTTCTGTCAAGACTTGCTTTAAGTGGTCCGGTTCCGCCCAGGGAGCTTTTGATCTCCTCAAGAAGCGTTTTTCATCCGCCCCTATCCTTGTTACTCCTGACGTCACTAAACAATTCATTGTCGAGGTTGACGCTTCAGAGGTGGGCGTGGGAGCCATTCTGTCTCAGCGCTCCCAGTCTGATGATAAGGTCCATCCTTGCGCTTACTTTTCTCATCGCCTGTCGCCATCGGAACGCAACTATGATGTGGGTAACCGCGAACTGCTCGCCATCCGCTTAGCCATAGGCGAATGGCGACAGTGGTTGGAGGGGGCGACCGTTCCTTTTGTCGTTTGGACTGACCATAAGAACCTTGAGTACATCCGTTCTGCCAAACGACTTAATGCACGTCAGGCTCGTTGGGCGTTGTTTTTCGCTCGTTTCGAGTTCGTGATTTCCTATCGTCCGGGAAATAAGAACACCAAGCCTGATGCCTTATCCCGTCTCTTTAGTTCTTCTGTGGCTTCTACCGACCCCGAGGGGATTCTCCCTGAGGGGCGTGTTGTCGGGTTGACTGTCTGGGGAATTGAGAGACAGGTAAAGCAAGCACTCACTCACACTGCGTCGCCGCGCGCTTGTCCTAGTAACCTTCTGTTCGTTCCTGTCTCTACTCGTCTGGCTGTTCTTCAGTGGGCTCACTCTGCCAAGTTAGCTGGCCACCCCGGCGTTCGGGGTACGCTTGCTTCTATTCGCCAGCGGTTTTGGTGGCCTACTCAGGAGCGGGACACGCGCCGTTTCGTGGCTGCTTGCTCGGACTGCGCGCAGACTAAGTCAGGTAACTCTCCTCCTGCCGGTCGTCTCAGACCGCTTCCCATTCCTTCTCGACCATGGTCTCACATCGCCTTAGACTTTATTACCGGTCTGCCTTCGTCTGCGGGGAAGACTGTGATTCTTACGGTTATCGATAGGTTCTCTAAGGCGGCACATTTCATTCCCCTCGCTAAGCTTCCTTCCGCTAAGGAGACGGCACAAATCATCATTGAGAATGTGTTCAGAATTCATGGCCTCCCGTTAGACGCCGTTTCAGACAGAGGTCCGCAATTCACGTCACAGTTTTGGAGGGAGTTCTGTCGTTTGATTGGTGCTTCCGTCAGTCTCTCTTCCGGGTTTCATCCCCAGTCTAACGGTCAAGCAGAAAGGGCCAATCAGTCGATTGGTCGCATATTACGCAGCCTTTCGTTTCGAAACCCTGCGTCTTGGGCAGAACAGCTCCCCTGGGCTGAGTACGCTCACAACTCGCTTCCTTCGTCTGCTACCGGGCTATCTCCGTTTCAGAGTAGTCTTGGGTACCAGCCTCCTCTGTTCTCGTCCCAGCTCGCCGAGTCCAGCGTTCCCTCCGCTCAGGCTTTTGTCCAACGTTGTGAGCGCACCTGGAGGAGGGTCAGGTCTGCACTTTGCCGTTACAGGGCGCAGACTGTGAGAGCCGCCAATAAACGTAGGATTAAGAGTCCTAGGTATTGTCGCGGTCAGAGAGTGTGGCTTTCCACTCGTAACCTTCCCCTTACGACAGCTTCTCGCAAGTTGACTCCGCGGTTCATTGGTCCGTTCCGTGTCTCTCAGGTCGTCAATCCTGTCGCTGTGCGACTGCTTCTTCCGCGACATCTTCGTCGCGTCCACCCTGTCTTCCATGTCTCTTGTGTCAAGCCTTTTCTTCGCGCCCCCATTCGTCTTCCCTCCCCCCCCCCCGTCCTTGTCGAGGGCGCTCCTATTTACAGGGTACGGAAGATCATGGACATGCGTTCTCGGGGACGTGGTCACCAGTACTTAGTGGATTGGGAGGGTTACGGTCCTGAGGAGAGGAGTTGGGTTCCATCTCGGGACGTGCTGGACCGTTCGTTGATTAATGATTTCCTTCGTTGCCGCCAGGGTTCCTCCTCGAGTGCGCCAGGAGGCGCTCGGTGAGTGGGGGGGTACTGTCATGTTTTGTCTTTCATCATGTCTTGTCCCTGTGCTTCCCTCTGCTGGTCTTATTAGGTTCTTTCCCTCTTTCTCTCTCTCTATCGTTCCGTTCCTGCTCCCAGCTGTTTCTCATTCTCCTAACGACCTCATTCTGCAGCACAACACAGACAGCAATCATGCGGCCCATCTGCTTGTATAAGACATCATAGAGTGCTGTCACACAGAAGATAAACAGTAAATAAAGGACAAATTACATAACATACAAAAATCAAATGTCATACTCAATTCATACTTATTGCCATAAACAAGCGTGTCTTTGTTGGTGTAAAAGTGTAACTCACCTTGAGAGTTGCAAGAAAGGCATTTTTGCCAATCAGGTCCCTCAAATATTGCAGAGGAATGGATGGCACTCATTAGCAGCCGGAGAAATTCCCTTGAGGGACCACCCTCATCAGCTGCCCCTTTTCCGTCAGTATCCCTAAAAACAATGTCTATTTTTGACTCCGGATGAAAGCGGGCTCTCTTCAAGCCTCTCATTGCACAATCATAAACGTTGTCCCTCAAGTTAATTTGGTTGGCATCAGGGGCACTAGCAGGGTCAACATTGCTGCTCATTAACTTCAGCAGTGTTTGGAGGTCAACACTAAAAAAGAGACATTCAGAATAACAAAGCTCAGATACTTCCCACAATTCCTCTGTAATAACAAGACATTGAATTATTTACAGGGATGGCTTTGTCATGATCACCAACATCAACAGATGAGAGTGGACTCCATGGAGGGGAGGCCACATATTGTGGTGAAGGTGGACGATAAGCCTCAGGGAATGGTGGAGGGGAGGCCACAGGAAGTGGTACAGGTAGAGGGGGGCACAAGAAGTGTTGCAGAAGATGGGGGGGGGGGGGGGGGGGGGGGGGCACAGGAATAGGTGCTGCCACAGGTGTAGCCTCATTTGTAGAAGTAGTCGGTAAAATATCATTTAAAAGCTTATACATTTCAAAAACATGGAGAACACAAAAAAGCTGTCAAACATGAGGTGATTGTGTCTTGATAACGATTTACAGAAGAAAACATTTTTCGCTGCATGCATCACTCACTATGGAATGTAATCGATGTGTAAGTCAAAAATACATTTTAAGGATGCATGTAACTACATTTAAAAATATATATATTTTCAATATGTATTACATTCAACAAGCAGTGTTGTTTCCTCCTCCCTGGTCCATCCTAACTCTGGAGGGAACGCCATATCTGGAGACAGCATTCATGAAGCAAACCATTACAATACTGCTGCAATTGTTCCTGGAAACACGGAGAAACACAACGAGGCGGCTGTACCCATCAATACCACCACGTATGACTATCCTCCACCTAAATCAGAAAATACAGCACAGGCTGATGCAAAAGCTGAAGACACATTAAATATACAAAATCACCATGCTCCTTTGCCACTTAGCTGCTGCATAAGGTTCCTGCAGTATATAACAAAGCAGCAGACCAAATATTAAATTAACATTCAAAATGTGGAACAATGTTAATGGACAATCTACCACGGATCACAACTGTAAGTACTTCCATTAACCCTCAAGGCTACAACAAGGGTTTGTTCTAGACTGTTTCCTGCAGCGGAAGATGTGTGATTACAATATCTACTTCAATTAGGAAAAATAACCACATTTATCCTGATGAGTCAAGAGGACAGATTCTCCTGTTGTTCACACTTAGGCACAAAAACTTTGCTCCAACTAATTTTACTTCCGTATGTCCTTAATATGAGCATGTTTGTTAATTTCATGATGCAGATATTCAAGCAATAACAGAAGTAGCAGAAAAACAATAAAATAATTATAATCCACGAGTGACTCAAGGGCCTTTGCTTGCTAAACTGAACTGTTAGTTGTTGATGAACTAGTTGAGATGTTACAATGTACAACTTCTCACCAGTGATATAGATAATTGTGTCTATCACAAAGATACATCTACCTTATCAGTTTGTGGTTTCCATCAAGGTGCCATAACGAGTTTGGTCCAGCAACACGGTATGACCTTCTATGCAGCCTCTGCGACTTGGCTCTCGGGTTAACACAAGCATGCTGTCCCTCACTCTGCGTCTTTGCACAAGGATTCCCAATGCCCTTAATTGTGCTTGAACAGCCTCGGGTTCAAGTCTGTCGTTCCCAGCCACCAAGTCCTTAATCTTTTCATCCAGAGCCAAGTCTGACATGTCAGAATATAATGGTGCATGTGACAGGTTGAAGTGTCTGGGAAAAAAGGAGAAAAAGACTAACAATGGCCAGGGATGAGGAAATGTACATTGGCCTTTTTCCCATTTTGTTGCCTTACAACCTAGGATTAAAATATCTTTTTGGGGGGGTTTGTATCATTTGATTTACACAACATGCCTACCACTTTGAAATGCTAAATATGTTTTATTGTGAAACAAACAAGAAATAAGACAAAAAAACAGAAAACTTGAGAGTGCATAACTATTCACCCCCCAAAGTCAATACTTTGTAGAGGCACCTTTTGCAGCAATTACAGCTGCAAGTCTCTTGGGGTATGTCTCTATAAGCTTGGCACATCTAGCCACTGGGATTCTTGCCCAATCTTCAAGGCAAAACTGCTCCAGCTCCTTCAAGTTGGATGGGTTCCGCTGGTGTACAGCAATCTTTACTAAGTCGTACCACAGATTCTCAATTGGATTGAGGTCTGGGCTTTGACGAGGCCATTCCAAGACATTTAAATGTTTCCCCTTAAACCACTCGAGTGTTTCTTTAGCAGTATGCTTAGGGTCATTGTCCTGCTGGAAGGTGAACCTCCGTCTCAGTCTCAAATCTCTGGAAGACTGAAAAAGGTTTCCCTCAAGAATTTCCCTGTATTTAGCGCCATCCATCATTCCTTAAATTCTGACCAGTTTCCCAGTCCCTGCCGAGGGAAAACATCCCCACAGCATGATGCTGCAACCACCATGCATCACTGTGTGAATGGTGTTCTTGGGGTGATGAGATGTTTGGGTTTGCGCCAGACATAGCGTTTTCCTTGATGGCCAAAAAGCTCAATATTAGTCTTATCTGACCAGAGTACCTTCTTTCATATGTTTGGGGAGTCTCCCACATGCCCTTTGGCGAACACCAAACGTGTTTGCTTATTGTTTTCTTTAGGCAATGGCTTTTTTCTGGCCACTCTTCCATAAAGCCCAGCTCTGTGGAAGTGTACGGCTTGAAGTGGTCCTATGGACAGATACTCCAATCTCTGCTGTGGAGCTTTGCAGCTCCTTCAGGGTTATCTTTGGTCTCTTTGTTGCCTCTCTGATTAATGCCCTCCTTGCCTGAGTTTTGGTGGGCTGCCCTCTCTTGGCAGGTTTGTTGTGTGATCTGTACTTCTCCACAACTTTGTCCCTGACCTGTTTGGAGAGCTCCTTGGTCTTCATGGTGCCACATGCTTTTTGGTGCCCCTTGCTTGGTGGTGCTGCAGACTCTGGGGCCTTTCAGAACAGGTGTATATATACTGAGATCATGTGACAGATCATGTGACACTTAGATTGCACACATGTGGACTTTATTTAACTAATTTTGTGACTTCTGAAGGTAATTGGTTACACCAGATCTTATTGAGGGGCTTCATAGCAAAGGGGGTAAATACACATGCACGCAAGACTTTTTCGTTTTTTTATTTGAATTTTCTAAAGTCAAGTTTTTTTTTTTAAGTCATTTTTTTCATTTCCCTTCACCAATTTGGACTATTTTGTGTATGTCCCTTACATTTAATCCAAATAAAAACCCATATAAATTACAGGTTGTAATGCAACAAAATAGGACAAACGCCAAAGGGGGTGAATACTTTTGCAAAGCACTGTATATCACCATAGTAATTTTAAAGTCCTGTCTTGATTGAAGTCATTCTAAATTGTTTGATTGGTAAGAAACTGGAAACCATGCATCTAAAGTGTTTGTAGTTTTATAGCATTACTCCCAAGCACAACTGACCTTAGACGCCGTTTGAGTGTTGATCGGGACACGTGGAATATCTGCCATCTGAGACACACTTATTAAAGCACAGGACATCAGAAACCTCAGTTGCTCTTGAGTGATGGCATAAAAAGGTGCACTTCTAGCTCCTCTCCAATTCCGAGGAGACCGGTAACCGGAACTGGCTGTAACAATAATACAACACTGTGTTTAGGCTACTTAATGTATTGTGACACCCCCCCCCCCCCCCCCCCCCATTCCAAAAACACTTTTAAATTATAGTAACTGTCACAAATTGTGGCCAAGTAATGTTTTTATAATATTGGATTTTAAAGCCAAGACATACATAGAAATGTTGACCAAGAACGAATACAATGGGCAGCAGGAGAACGAAGAGTGAAAAAAAATGAATGGCCTATCAACATTACCTGGTTTGATTGCTCAACAGTAAGCCCAACCACACCCACTACAATGCTGCGTACCTTGTTAGCATGCGAGCCAGAGGTACAAATCTCCTGAATGAACTGAGACACTTGATCAATTAGGTCATCTGCTGAAGCAGCATTTATCAGCCTCCCCTTAGCCCACTCAAGGCTCTTCTGCGTAGTTTCCATTTTGCCAGACGACAGTTTTGTGAAAATAGAGACCATGGGACTGTGACGTTCCTGGTTTATGTCTGAAGTTAATTTCTACATCATAGGCTTAGATGAAATATTAATATTTCGAAAGGTAATATCTGTGCTGTTGGAAAGCTGATATGTTGTAGATATTAGCAACGTTTTTACAGGGTTGTCCTAGATCAAATGAGCTTTGTAAATGTTTTCATGCTAATCACGAGCTAGCGTGGCTAAGGCTATATAGCATTGAAATTATAGTTAACCGGCCAGCCTGCCTGAAGTTTTAGACCTTCAGTTGTTTTGCCTAAAATTACAAAAACATGTTTGACGTCAGTACTCCTCGATAATAACTTACCTTTATGTAGCTAGCAGGGCTGTAAAATTTTTACAAGACGGCGCTGTTCACTGCGGCTAAGGAACGTTAGCAAGCTAACTAGTAACTAATTTAGTAGTCCAGCCATTTAAATACCAGCATTCGTTAAATAAATAAATATATAAAAATATACACTACCGTTCAAAAGTTTGGGGTCAATTAGAAATGTCCTTGTTTTTGAAAGAAAAGCACATTTTTTGTCCATTAAAATATCATCAAATTGATCAAAAATATAGTGTAGACATTGCTAATGTTGTAATTGACTATTGTAGCTGGAAACGGCAGATTTTTTTTATGGAATATCTACATAGGCGTACAGAGGCCCATTATCAGCAACCATCCCTCCTGTGTTCCAATGGCACGTTGTGTTAGCTAATCCAAGTTTATCATATTAAAAGGCTAATTGATCATTAGAAAACCCTTTTGCAATTAAGTTAGCACAGCTGAAAACTGTTGTCCTGATTAAAGCGGCAATAAAACTGGCCTTCTTTAGACAAGATGAGTATCTGGAGCATCGTGTGTGTTTGTGTGTGTGTGTCTGTGTGTGTATGTCTGTGTGCGTGTGAATGGATCGTGGGATGAGGGTGGACGTTCAGTATTGCTGTTGTCTGTTTCATCTCACTGCGCTGCCCAAAAATACTGATATCTTCATTGAAGATTAATTCCGCTAATCCAATCCCCATCATTCTGTGTCTTATTTTCAGCTGCATATGTTCCCAGACACCCAGATAAATGGATATTAATGAAAGGGTGTCAGTGATTAATTTTGATGTGAGTAATGTTGAGGGGAATAATTTAATGGAATCATAAATATTTTAGAATTTGTGAGGTATGTATATGGCGTTTATATTGAGCTCCTGTTCAAGGCCCAGTTAGTAAGTAAGTAAACGTTGTCTGGATCGGAATAGTCCATAGAGCAGGAGCTTATCTCCTGTTTTTGTAGCACGCGGCAGCTTGATGTACGCCCCCTGTCGGCAAGGATGGTAGTTCAAGAGACAGTTCTTGTATAACCAAATTAAGTCCTCTCCTGGAGGATTCTGAATGCCAAAAATCACATTTCGAAAACACTCTCCAATTGAAGTATTTTTAGTCCAGGAACAGGCAAAATCTGGGACCACCCATGCAGACACCTCATTGAGTTGTAAAAATGTGGTTTGAGTGCATCCTTACTTTCTTGCATATTTCAACTTACTTTCAGTGAACTGTTAATCCTGTACAGAGTCATGTTCCTAGGCCGTCATTGTAAATAAGAATTTGTTCTTTACTGACTTGCCTAGTTAAATAAAGGCAAAATAAAACATTAATAAACGTACAAACCAGATACCGAACACTTTCTTAATCCTCTCAGTGATGCTGAGCTGTGTTTATACAAGAGAGAGACTTCAGGGTCACTGTAATTGAAGATGTTATCCATTATCGCTTCACTACTAACACCCAAGGAGAATAACTGTGCTGCGTAAACTGATACCAGGCTGAAAGTGGAGATTCCCGAAGGAGCCTTTAAAGGTACCAGTAAGTAATTAGTTCTCCTTCGAGCACAAATCTGTCACAAGAGCGCTTGTATTTCTGATAGTCAATAACACACAGCTTATTTGAATTTTTGTTAATAATAATTCTTCAGCAAATTCAAATATAAGTCACCTAGCTGAAAGGCATTAATGTTTTCATCAATGGGCACATTTGACTAATGTAAAGAGGCATGGGTAAAACCACTCCACTGCTTCATAACAGCTCAATAACACTCAGGGCCCTTATTCACAAAGGTTCTCAGGGTAGGAATGCTGATCAATATCAGGGCCCATCTCCACAAAACATCTCAGAAAAGTCTCTAGGAATCTTGTTAAAACCTGTTTTAAGACTAAAGAAATCCCAGCTCAGAGTAGGTTTTAGGATGATGTTAAGACACTGCCCAGACAAACTCTGAGCCAGGAGTAAAATAAACTCAAAAAGTTGATTTCAGCTGGTAATCACGACAGTTTGAGGGACCTAAAGGAAAGATAGTGATGATACTTATTGACATTGTTGAAAATTATGGGGAATAACCAATCGCAATGAGGCATCGCCAGCTTAGAACTGTAAGACAACCCCGGTGAATGTGACTGTACAACAAATGTTGCAATGGTATAACGTTTGATAGAATTTTAGCCCGACACAATCATTTTGCCTACTCTTAATTATTTTCTAATATGTTGGCTGGCATAACTTGTTTAAAAATCCAATTCTGATGGTTATAAGAGGAATTTTGACAATATTACTGTTATATCAACACACCCGTAGTCACTCCCGTTTTAACAACTCTAAATCGCTTTGGTACAGTAGGCATCAAGTCACTTGCCGATAATGTTGCATACAACGTTTCATACAACATTTGAAAGGTTAACAGAAGCCCAACGTGATGTTGCGCTTCAAAGGGATACCTTGAAATAACCTGATGTAGGTAATTCAAATAATGGAAAGAAAAACGTGTTTATTTATTAGCCTAGTGGTTCTAAGTAATTAGGCATACAATGTTAAATAGGCCTTGTGAAAGCATTGTCAAAAGCGCAAGAGATACTGTTCCATGTAGGTCTCTAGATTATTTATGGACTCCAAAGCAATTGCATGTGGCGCAGGAACCACTAACTCACTGATTTGTTCTATTATCAAGACACCTGCTGGTAACTCTTAACTGGTTAGGACAGCTCACGAGGTCTCCTAAATATCTGTCCACTAGGTGGGACACTTATGACTAAAGCTTTTATTTTTACCTTTAAGAGTAGGAGTAAAATGTCTCTATTCTCAGCACTTATGACCAATTTTCTATTCTGAAACGCTTTGTGGATACGGGCCCAAGACCTCATCTGTTCATATTATTCATTAGGATCTAAAAGGCAAAACTGATCCCATATCAGCACTTGATGTCCCTGATCTGAGACATCAAGGCAGACCATTGGGACCCCCCCATAACATTATTAATAGTATGCTTTGATAGAAGAATATGCTTAAATGTACACCAGGGGAGGCCAGGGGACAGAGCCCGGGGCCACAGACAGTTTAGCTCCTTTCTCTCCTCCCTGGGGGAAGTGGAACCAGGAACTCCAGTCGTTGGTGATGTGGCGGCCCTTGAGAAGAAAAAAGGGTTTGTTCATAGTGCCTTACAGGTTGACATTAGTGTCCACAGGGACTATATGCACACACACACACACACACACACGCACACACACACACACAAACAGGCTGTTATCAGATAGACACTGGTGTCCACAGGGACTAATACTCCGAGGCAGCTATTCATTCTATCACCTCGGTGTAGGGAACAGTTGTGGATTCAGGCGACGAGTGGTGTGTTTGTGTGGACGTGCGTGCATGTGCACTGAAGTGATGGAGCGGTGTAGAGAGGGGGAGAGATGATTTGAAAGATGTTCAGCCAGCTCCTGCTATTTATGTCTATTTTTCTCAATGTATTGGGTTGCTGTAGGGCAGGGGAGTTCCGTACTAATTAGTGACTTTAATTCATCAATCAAGTACAAGGGTGGGACGAAAACCCATAGAAACTTGGCCCTCCGTGGAATGAGTTTGACACATGCTGTAGGTGTAGGGGATAGCGAGTGGACTGAGATCAATTCATATTGATTCTTTTGTGTATTGTATGAGAACCTGATACCCCAGTCTGTAAGAATATGCTGGTGTTTACTTGCCTCTCACCCCTAGAGTAATTTTGATTTTTTTTATTTAACCTTTATTTAACTAGGCAAGTCAGTTTAAGAACAAATTCTTATTTCCAATGACGGCCAAACCCGGACGACGCTAAGCCAAATGTGCGCCGCCTTATGGGACTCCCAATCACGGCCGGATGTGATGCAGTCTATTACCAAGCATAATACCTCTTTCTCCTGTTCCTATAAACCAGGGGTATTCGACTCTTACCCTACGAGGTCCAGAGCCTGCTGGTTTTCAGGTTCTACCTGATAATTAATGGCACACACCTGGTGTCTCAGTTCTAAATCAGTCAATGATAAGAAGGGAACAATGACAAAATACAGTGGAACTGGCTTCGAGGTCCAGAGTTGAGTTTGAAGGCTATAAACCTTCTCTGCCACAGCTTTATATTCCATATCTCTGCATCAGCAGTATCAAATACCCACCAACCAATGTGAGCACATGTAATATTCTCTGTATTTTTTGCAGTATTTCCTTCTGCAGTATTTCCTTCTGTACCTGTATCTTATAAAAGCACGTGCAATTGAATTATCACCAATGTAAAGTCTCTATTCGGTTTCCGTCTGTGTTTTCCTACAGACTGTAGCCCCAGGAGAATGCTATTCACCGCGTAGCACTGATCCCTGTGTTAATTTTAGCTCCGCTTGAACACAGTGACAGTCAGAGCAGTACCTTAGTAGGGAATCCACATGGGAGAGCTTTATTAGCGTCATGTCATTCCTGTTGTTGTTCTCTCTCTCTCTCTCGCTCTCTTTTGGGAATGTTCTCCATAGGGGCCAGCACGACTGTTCCTCTCCTGGAGATTCCTCTCTCTTTTTACCTTTCTTTCTCATGGATAATAAAAACACAGATACAGTATATGCTGAGTCATTCAGTACCGTTACATACATACAAAAATGTTGATTATTGTGAATAGTCAGATTAATATAATAGTTTGATTTATACGTGTACATGCTTTGCAAGAATAACGATTTCATTAATTATCCCGTTTACATAGATGCAGAAAATCCTCAACCAAAATAAACATTATTCAACCGAGCCCATATTATTTTTGAGAAGTTTATTTGATTCGGAGTTCGGACATATAAAGTTTGTAGGTGAAAACTATTTCTATGACACAAACGTTCAGTGTTTCCAAACACCTCACGCAAAACGCTTCGAACACACCGACTGCGTCTTTGCATCACTGCTGCGTAACATTTTGCGCAGCTAGGCAACTATACTGATGCAGGTATCTTTTGCAGATGGTCGCATGCGGTTGGACACATGGAGGAGAGAATCCTTTTCGCAGTATTCTCAAAACCGTGTCTTTTTGACACAACTGCTGACAGCTACAGGGACATAAACACAAAAAATACTGCTTGGAGACAAGTGTCCACGATAGTAGGATTTGCAGGTCAGTTTAGTAGTGAGCTTGTGCTAGATGTGGCTAGTTAAGCTTGCTAACCTAGCCAATGAGGTGTGTGAAAGAAATAGTCATATCAATTATTCTAGTTACTACGCCTGATAACTTTACCAAATAATTATGTTTGAAAGAGTGTGAGTGTGTATGTCAGATAAATAATAGAAATGGTAGATACTACTGTACCCCTGATAATTTGGTCAGATAACCGTGTGTGTGTGTCTATGTGTACAGTAGGTGACATGTCCATGATAGCTATCTAATAACTATAGTTATCCTAGGTAATGGTTTGGCTTATCATGTTCATGTCTATGTAGAAGAAGACTGTAGGAGGAAGTGGAGAGGACTCAGGGACAGGTATCAGAGAGAGAGAAGGGCAGAGAAAGAGAAGAAGAGGTCTGGGTCAGCAGCTTCAGGCCAGCAGCCTTGGCGCTTCTGCCACATTCTTTCTTTTCTGGATACATTTATTGTGCCTATGGCAACGAGTGGCAATTTTACAGCCAGACCCTCTACTACGTCATCCACAAGTGTTGTCGCCACCGGTGCATCAAGACCCTCAACGTCATCTACAAGTGCGACCATCGCCTCCACCGGTGCAGCGAGACCCTCTACAACATCTACATCATCCACTAGTATGACCACCACCGGCGCAGCCATGGAAGATGATGAAATGGTGAAAGCACCTGAGATTATTATGAGCCTCACGGAAGTGACCACTGAGGACCTCGTTGAACAGGATGTGGCCGTGGAGAGAAACAGAGAGAGAAACGAAGAGGAACAACGTCACACCAGGTGTCATTGGAGGTACCAGCCCCCAGAGCCACTCAACTCATTTCAGCAGAGGCTCCTCCGAGCCGTCGAGAGGGATGCAGCCCAACCTGATGCTCACAGGAAGGAGGATGAGGAGACCCTCTTTGCCATGAGCCTGGTGCCAACACTGAAGAGGCTGCCTCAGCAAAGACAAGCAGCAGTCAAGGTTAAAATGTATCAGCTGCTTTTCAAAGCTGAGTTCAATGGTACGTTTTTTTTCTTCTCCACATCACAGGTAGTGTCATAAGTGTGCGACAGTGAAGTAAAGTAGGTCATTTTTACAGTATACTCATGTAGGTTAATTGGTATTTCAGATCAAAGTATTAATATGAGGCAAATGTATAGCTGTTGTTTCTGGGTTAGAAAATATCCTAAAACAACAGTTTGCTGTCTAAATATTTGCCTGTCACATTCATCTTTTGATCTGAAATACAAATTCCATGAGTAAACAGCAAGTATTACCAACTTTACCACACTGTTCCTATATTTATGCCACTAACTACACTATACAAGCAGTATTTAGTTAACATAAATCTCACCTTTTATGGTGTCATATTATGTTAAGCTTGTATGTGTTGTTTTTCTCTTCCCTTTCAGAAATGGAGTCAATTTAGCCGACTAGCTCACAGGGAGGACAGGAAGAGGAGAGGTACTATTTGTATGGACCCTAGGTTACCCTTTCCCTTTCTTATCATACTAACTGTATGTCGTATAACCTTAATTAGTGCTCCTGCTCACCTGATGCACCATGCCAGGTGTGTATAATACTGACATTAATGGGAGAGGGAAGGGGTTTTAAGGTGTGGTCTTCACTCCCAAGTTTCACTTAAATATAACTTCCAAATGAAGAGAGACAATGATACATAAAGTAATCTGGGGAAAAAATGAAACTTTATGGACAACGGTGGATGGTTCTTTAAATAACCTTTGTGGTAGGGGGCTCTTAAAAGAGCAGTTTCACTCCACGGCATACTGCCATGGGACTTCACCTGCTGGCGATGAGAAGTAGGTGGTCAGCTTCTCCCTCACCTGGAGTACCTGTCTGGGGGCGTTGTTGGCACCTGCCCTGGTGACATCAGGTAGGTGAAGATTTGGCGTGCCCATCTCCATCCGGAGCGGCTCCTGGAATGACCTCCGCAGGTAGTTATAGAGAACACATGTGGCCTTCACGCAGGCATCGACATTTGAGGGGGTGAGACCAAGCACTCTCCAATACATTCTCCACCGGGCTGCCAGAATCCCAAAGGCGCATTCAACAACTAACCTTGCCCTGGACAATCGTTTGTTAAAGATCTTTACAGGCTTTGGCAATGGCAGCTGGCGTCCAGCGTAGGGCCTCATGAGGTTGGGTCTTGAAGGGAAGGCCTCGTCGCCGACGAAGATGTGGGGAACAGGTCCCAGGTCTTCAGCTCCAGGGAGTGATGAAGGTGGTGGAATCTCCAGGGTGCCATCCTGAAGTGCCTGGCCGAAGGCAGAGTCCCGGGGGGTCCCGCCATCACTTCCCTTGCCGTAAGCACCAACATAGACAACACGGAAACAGTAGATGGCATCTACTACAGCCAAGAGTACAACTGAATATGTACCCTTGTAGTTGTAGAATTGCGAACCTGAGCACGGTGGAGCCTGGATTACTACATGTTTCCCATCAATGGAGCCAAGACAGTTGGGGAAATTCCACCTCTCCAGGAACTCGGCAGCGATGGCCCTCCAGTCTTCCTCCTTGGGGACAGGCATGTATTCACCAACCAGACAGTCCCAAATGGCTTGTGCCACAGAGGGGACAATGCCTGCCACCGTGGACCGTCCAACTCGGAAGCTGAATCCAATGGTCCTGTAGGAGTCCCCTGTCGCCAAGAATCTAAAATATAATTCAAAATAATTATCAATATTGTGTGTAACTTGAATTCCACCCACATATTATATCTACTCATATATCTACCTCATTGCAGTTTATTATGCTCTACTAATTATATTGTAATACTCATCAACCATCATTAACAATGCCTTGAAACAGTACAATTCAGTCTATGACTATATCAATAAACTGTAGCCCAGGCCAACTCTACTCTTAGAAAGAATGGTACTATCTACTTAAAAGGGTTCTCCGGCTGTCCCCATAGGATATCCCTTTTTGGTTCCAGGTAGTACCCCTTTTGGTTCCAAGTAGAAACCTATTGGGTTCCATGTATAACATTTTCCCCAAAGGGTTATACCTGGAACCAAAAATGGTTATCCTATGGGGAAAGCAGAAGGACACTTTTGGAACCTTTTTCTCTAAGAGTGTATGTGAGTCCAATAAGAATGTAATGAATGACTGTAACTGTCTTGAACAACAATGGGTCCTGGAGAAGACTAGCCTACCTTCATCAGGGCAGAAGGCACCTCAACTTTATTTTAATTTGGTAACATTGCATAATTAAAAAAGGATTATGAACCAACTTTGGGAAAAGTTATAGTCCTAATGAACATTCTGTAAAAGTACATCTGATGTCAAATAGGGACTATTAACTAGAGCCCTTTAGCTAGCTAGGTTGCACATAAAAACAATGTTTCAATCAATTATGATATCAAAGGCTTTAAAAATGTACTAGAATGTAGCTTACCGGAGACAAATCGCCAGGCGTTCAACTGGGCTGATGGACTCCCGGATGTTGGTTTCCATCCGGGTGATCCTGGCTCAAACCATCTGGAGCAGGTGAGCGAACTGGCTTCGGTCCAGACGAAAGAAACTTCGGAATTCCTCTCCAAACATTCGAAGCTCTTGAATGAGACGGTGGAACTCCCCTGCCTGCTTTCGGGACTTGAACCATCTCTGGAACCACACAGACCTGCGCTTTCGGCGGGGCTGGTCCCGGCCCAACAGCGCGATCACGACCACCTTCCTCAACGTTGGTCTCATTGTTGAAAAAGCCTACGCTGCTATCTTGACTATTTATTATTGCATTTCGCTCCAAAACTGCATTTGAGGGAAATTATATTATAGGCTGTCACAATTCATTTGTGGATGTCATCGAATAAATAATATACTTGGCAAATAAATGAATAAAAAATGTAAAGAAATTCTCCAGTCAAACTGTTTTTATTATGTAATCCCCATTTTTTTTTTTACTGGATATGTGTGCAACAAAAAAGAAACATTCAAATTTTCCTACTTTCTGTCAAGTAAGTCTACGCATACAATTTGATGCATGCTTTCGACACAGAACGCACTGCAACTGCCTCTGCAACGCAATGCTGCAGGGCAAACGCAGCGTTCCATTGGAAATGAATGTACTTCTGGTGTATCGAAACGCAAACGCAGCGTTCCATTGGAAATGAATGTACTTCTGGTGTATCGAAACGCAAACGCAGCGTTCCATTGGAAATGAATGTACTTCTGGTGTATCGAAACGCAAACGCAGTCGGTGTGTTCGAAGCGTAAGAGCGAGACTTTCGCTGCTGGTGCTGGCACATATGCAGATCAAATACACCGCTAGAACGATGACTAAGATTGCCCTGAAAACCACGTTTTAATCGGCGTATACTTCATTTGATTTTACGCAGATAAAACAGAGTAAGATGTTTACATGACTATTGCCATCCTCGGGTTTACTGCCATAATCCGTTTAATATTTAAATATTAGTGTGCATGTAAACATACTCACTGTGTTTGCTGTGATGTAAATGTACACTGTTACTATGAAGTGCTTTGTAACAGCAAAACGAGTGTCAATAGCTGCCACCAACACAAGGAGACAACTTTGCTGGAGTATTGAAACACATCATCCTGAGTGGTTTTGAAACATTACATGGTGTGTTGTAACATCGCTTACAACACCGTGCCAGGGACTGGGAGCGCTACCGGGAAAGGTTGGAAACACTATTTTGGTGTTAAAAATCCTGTCCAGTGCAGAATTAGATCACCTCTCCTTGAGTATTTTCACCGATTTATATATCCGATCATTTGCCAGTTTAACCGATTTTGGCAAGCATTGTTGAACACAGTGGTCAATCCACCAACAGTAAGTATATATTTTACAGGCAGTTTTGCAGGATATTGTATTTTCTTTTAGTATTAAATGTGGAAATGGCTCGTCCTATCATTGAACAAAAAATTAACAATTGTGTGAATGAATCATGAAGTCATTTATTTTTATTACCCACAATCCTCTAAAAACAGGAATACAAGGTGATTAAAACTATTCAAATTCCAGTCATTTAGCAGATGCTCTTATCCAGAGCGACTAGGGTTAAGTGCCTTGCTCAAGGGCACATCGACATCATTTTCACCTAGTCAGTTTAGGGATTTGAACCAGCAACTTTTCAGCTACTGGTTGAACACCCTTAACTGCTAGGCTACCAGCCAGCACAAAAACTTCCAATGTGTTCGTTCAGTCACTAAATTGTATCTCTCTTTGGTTATCCTCATGAAAGGTACTTACATTTTGAGCAACATATTAAGTTGGATTTATACTTACATATTTTGGGGGTATTTTGACACTTTGAGACAGCCAGTGTTACCTAGTGTTGATTTTTCAGTGTAACATTTCTAGTGTTGTTTCAGGAGTTACATTAAATCTGTAAATGTTAAATTAACACTCATTGTTGTAAAATTAACCAGTGTTGAACCAAAACCACACCCATCATTATCATATCTCCCAGCATGCTCTATTGCCGATAGATTTTGTTTCAATATCCACATTTTGCATGTGAATTGATTGATTAATCTTATGCTAATCAAATTTTTTAAAATGTGTCAACTGATCCAGTACGTTACTTGGACTAATTACACCTGTTACTAAAATTGTTGTTCCGGTTTATATGGTTTAGGTAGTCTCGTAACTCAGTTTTAGGATACGGATCTGGGAATGAAAATGGTGGGGCAGACTGCACACTTTGGACAGGAGTAAGGCTAGGGCGGTAAGATGGCGGACAGGAGACAAAAACCAGGAGAGTGGAATATAGAACGTATTATGTGTAAATATGGAATGGGGGATTGCCCAAGCCTTCTGGAAGATCTGATGGAGAAGATGACGGACAAGGGAAAAAAATTAGAAAATGAAACATGTTTTGAGTGATTATGGAATGCAGGATGACACAGAACTTTTGGAAGACCAACAGAAGGAAATTGAAAGTACTGAGAGTGAGGTTGAATTAACTGCGGTGGCAGGTGCAGCGATGATCGCAGAGAAGGAGCTGAGTGTAGAAGGAAGCGGTGTGGTGAGGAAGATTGGCATCAAAAATAGGGATACGTGCTCCAGTAGCTCATAGATGGAACCTGACGAGAGTGAGGATTAAGTACCTGCGTGAGGACCGCTGAGTTTGGACATGATGAAGAAGAATCTGGTTCATTAGGAGTGACATTTTTGGAGAAAGTGGACCCTTACCTTTAGGCAGATCCATTTGTGGTTTCAGGGTGGGTAAGAAAGGAGTTGGGTGCAGCTGAATCAGTGAAGGTAACCGGTAGTGGATTTGATATTTGTTTGTGTCTCTTCTGATCAGAAGGAGCAGACACTCCATGATCTGTTTCTTGCTCTTAGGAACAGGGCACCATTGAAAGGACTGATTTCTGGGGTAGTGATGGAGCAATTCGAGATTCCTGGTGTTTGTGACGCCCACAGTTTGGTGCGACGCAGACCTGGTGGGGAGCGTGGTGAAACAGAGGAGTCACTGTCAGTCCTTTTGAGTCAGTCTCTACCCAACAAAGTCATAGTATGATATGTCAGGTCAGGTATCCTGTTAGAGCTTTTGTGCTGAATCCACTCCGTTGTTTCAGGTGCCATGTTTATGGTCACGTCGCAGTGAGTAGTAGATTTGTGCCAGCACAGAGGGCTAGGCCAACGAGTGATTTATGCTTCAGTAAGGTTGGCTTCTTAGCATTCATAGCAATTGTTATCAGCTGTACCGCAGAAATGGAACGTAAGTCACAGAAAATAGATGTTGTGGTGGCTGCTGCAGAGATGTATTTGGCTATACGATATTTGACTTCAGAAGAATTACAGGGTGTATTGAGAGGTGGTGTCCAGTCCTCCCAAGCTGTTGGCATGGTGCAAGAGCAGATAGGGTCAAAGTAGTGGAATGGGGTAATGGTTTTTAATGAGTGTAGGTGGTGGTGTCTAGGGCTGTACAGTGCCTTGCAAAAGTATTCATCCCCCTTGGCGTTTTCCCTTTTTTGTTGCATTACAACCTGTAATTTAAATACATTTTTATTTGGATTTAATGTAATGAACATACACAAAATAGTTTAAATTGGTGAAGTGAAATTGAAAAAATAACATGTTTAAAACTTCTTTGGGATACCCCCCCCCTTCTCTCAATTTCCGCCTGAAGACATACCCAAATGTAACTGTCTGTAGCTCAGCCCCAGAGGCAAGGATAGGCATATTCTTGGTATCATTTGAAAGGAAACACTCTGAAATTTGTGGAAATGTGAATTGAATGTAGGAGAATATAACACAATAGATCTGGTAGAAGAAAATACAAGGAAATAAACATACGTTTTTTGTTTTTATTGTTGTTGCATCATCTTTCAACTGAACAAGAACAGGCAAACATTCAGATATGATGCTGGGGATAATTCTGATGCAGAACATAAGATGGCAACAGTATTAGAAAAAAGTTTCAAAACGATATCTTCAGGAACGAGTGAGCTACATGACATTGAGCATGTAGTCACCCAGGTGTCCCACACAAGTTGCCCAAATGTACCCAAATGGCCAAATTGGTACAGTGATACATTTTGAACTAAATGACTATATACAAAATACTAAAATGCTATTCTAACACACACCCCAACAAAAAAATAATAATAATATAAAAATTTGAAAAAAAATTAAATAACAAGGGTAACTATTTACACACATTCAAAGTATAATATACAATATTGTGAAGACCCTCAGTCCTCTACATAATGTTGTTCTGCTGATGCCATGCCCAATAGCAGTCTCTTTCTGCTGTAAAGCAGAGGCTTACTGAACAGGTGGTGCAGATGATAGGGCATTTCCTGTGACAAAGGGCACAACGACGTCTCCCCACGGTGCCCTTTTTTCCCCTGAGGCACATTCATGCCTGCAGAGATGAATCTGGGCAGGTGAACAGCAGAGGTAGAGGGGCCAGAAGGTGCTGCAGTAGACTTGCTGTAGCAAGCAAGCTCCTGGATGAGCAGCTCTCGGAAGGCTAGCTGTGAGATGTGGGGCTGTCCACGGCTCTTAGCCATTTCCTTCTGGAGGATGAAGGAATTCACCACAGCAATGTCAATGAAGTGATAGAAAAATGTCTTGTAAAGGCAGTTGATAGAGGGGAGCAGTTTTCCAGTATTCTTTCAGGGTTTTCAACTTCACAATACCCATGTAAATGACCATTGACAGGAAACAAAAAAGATCTGACATGGAAATGGGCTTCCATCCCTCTTTCTTGCCTGCCTGCTTCTTAGCACCATACTTGTTAGTGTTCAACACCAGGGAATCAACAACAGATGAGGTGAAAAACAGCTGGAAAAGCTGCATGGGGCTATACTTAGATGTCATATCCAGCTTTGGGCCTAATGGCCTCTTTGGTCTGAATAATGGAGGTGGAGGCGCCACATCCTCCTCCAGCACAGAGTGCCAACGACCCTCCTCCTCTCTGATTGCAGGTGTATCTCTTCCCCATCGCCGCTTCTTTGTCACACCTGGCAGGGCGGGGGTAGATGTGGAGCCGGAGACAGCAGGGGTCCGGCTAAATGAACAAGCTCCCCTGGGGGATGGGCAACTTGGCAGTGGGGGCTCCCAATCAGAATCGGAGGGACTGTGAAATAAAGACACAGACACACAGATTATATATTGAGTAGTGAAACAAAATCATTTTGGGGATCTGTGGTTCTATTCCATGTTTAGATCAAATAAATGTAAAATATCTCATATATACAGACACACAGATTATATATTGAGTAGTGAAACAAAATCATTTTGGGGATCTGTGGTTCTATTCCATGTTTAGATCAAATAAATGTAAAATATCTCATATATACAGACACACAGATTATATATTGAGTAGTGAAACAAAATCATTTTGGGGATCTGTGGTTCTATTCCATGTTTAGATCAAATAAATGTAAAATATCTCATATATACAGACACACAGATTATATATTGAGTAGTGAAACAAAATCATTTTGGGGATCTGTGGTTCTATTCCATGTTTAGATCAAATAAATGTAAAATATCTCATATATACAGACACACAGATTATATATTGAGTAGTGAAACAAAATCATTTTGGTATTATTTTCAAACAACAGCATGAGAGTTACTTACCAATCGAGAATTGCGTCTTCTCCATACAAAAACATGTCCTCAAATTGGGAGTCCAAACTTGACACACAATCTGATACATCTTCTTGTAAATCTGTGTCACTTTCTCTAGCAATCTCATCAATAATTGCATGTAGATCTGTATAGCTGGACTTTGCCTTTGATTTTCCAGATTTACTCGCCATAATTATTTCAATAATATAGAGGAAAATGATCTTGACTCAATACTGCTAACGCGCAAACAACGTGGCTCCTTCGGGTAGAAATTTCAATGGAGAATGTTAGCGCAAACAACGTGACTCCTTCGGGTAGAAATTTCAATGGCGAATGTCTGCGTAACGCGTGACTTTCGTTCAAGACCGGGTCTTCCCAGATATAACCATTAGATATTGTTGTTTACCTCGGCTCATTGGCTCTCTACCAAACTAGATTTCAAGACGATCAGTGGTCATTGGGCCAAAATACAGTCAATCAAAGAAGCACTGGTCATGTCATAGGCGCTCAATGAGGTCATTGTTTGGTGTGTTCAAATCAGTTCATTTCGGTCAATATGTCCCGTAGAAATAACCATCATGTATGGTTGTGTTACTAACAAACAGAGGATTACAATGAAACCCACCTTGACTAGATACAGGTACATCTAGTGTGAGTAATTACATCAACTGTTTCGTCGAAAGTTGAAGGAGTCGAAACTCATGACACAAGCCGTTTACAAAATGTGTCGTGTTATGCTATAAAAAAAAAAAATATCGAACAAAATGACCATTCATTGTGAAGATTGGACCTTTTGTATTGCCAAAAGAAGAAGATTTTTACAGGTAATTGATAATTTTATTGCTATTTCTGACTTTTGTGACGCTACTGTTTGGTTGGAAAATGCTAGTTATACTTGTGTGTCTGGCGCGCTGTCGTCAGATTATCGTAAGGTATGCTTTCGCCGAAAAGCATTATTGAAATCTGACACCACTGTTGGATTAAGAAGTAGATAAGCTTTTAAATGATGTTAGATACATGTATTTACAAGAACGTTTAATACTACGAATGGTGTATTTAGAATCTTTGCGCTATGCTATTTCACCGGATGTTAGCCAGATGGGACGCTAACGTCCCAGCTAGCCTAGAGAAGTTAAAAAAATAAATTAGAAATTAAAAACGGAGAAGTGTTGCATGCATGTCACACCCTGGCCTCTGTTATATTGATTTTCTTTATTAGTTTAGTTAGGTCAGGGTGTGACATGGGATGTTTGTGTGTTTTGTCTAGTTTAGGGTGTTTGTATTGTATAGGGGGTTTTGTTGAGTGTATGGGGTTGGGTTTAGTATAGTTGTCTAGGCAAGTCTATGGTTGCCTGAATGGTTCTCAATCAGAGACAGCTGTCATTCATTGTCTCTGATTGGGAGCCATATTTAAGGCAGCCATAGACAGTAGGCTTTCGTGGGTAATTGTCTATGTTGAACGTTAGTAGCTTGTGTGTGCACTTTCATTTATTAGCTTCACGGTCGTTTATTGTTTTGTTAGTTTTGTAAGAGTGTTTCGTTTCGTGTTACGTCTTCGTCTAATAAAAGGAAGATGTATTTCTCTCACGCTGCGCCTTGGTCCACTCATTATCCTCAAGACGATCGTGACAGAATTACCCACCAAACAAGGACCAAGCAGCGTGATTCAAGGCAGCAGCAGCAAACGCAGGATTACAGGAACTGGGAGGAAATGCTGGACAGCGGAGGACCCTGGGCACATCCGGGAGAATATCGCCGCCCCAAAGCTGAGCTGGAGGCAGCGAAAGCAGAGAGGCGCCGGTATGAGGAGCTAGCACGGCAGAGCGGCTGGCAACCCCAAAAATTTCTTGGGGGGGGCTCTCGGGGAGTGTAGCTGGGTCAAGTAGGAGACTTGATCCAGCTCCCCGTGCTTACTGTGAGGAGCCGAAGATGGAGCCAGTCGAGGTGGAATTGGAGGTGAGTAAGGGGAGTGAAGCTGAGACTGTGGATGAATTAATGGGGAAATTGGAGGAGAGCGAAATGAGGGAAGTGCTGTTGTGGAGCATAAAGCACCGCATCCTCTTGAAGGAGCGTGTGCGGGATTTGATGTCACCGGGAACAGCTCTCCATACTCGTCCTGAGGTGCGTGCTAGCCGTCTGGTTAAGACAGAGCCTACACCACGCACCAAGCCTCCTGTGCGTCTCCAGAGCCCTGTTCCTCCTCCCCGCACTAGCCCTATGGTGCGTGTCTCCTGCCCATTACCACCAGTGCCTACACCACGCACTAGGCCTAATGTGCGTCTCCAGAGCCCTGTACGCACTGTTCCTTCTCCCCGCACTCGCCCTGAGGTGCGTGCCCTCAGTCCAGTACCACCAGTTCCGGCACCACGCACCAGGCCTATAGTGCGCTTTGAGAAACCAGTGTGCCCTGTTCCTGCTCCCCGCACTAGCCCTATGGTGCGTGTCTCCTGCCCATTACCACCAGTGCCTACACCACGCACCAAGCCTCCTGTGCGTCTCCAGAGTCCTGTGCGTCCTGTTGTTGCTCCCCGCACTAGCCTTGAGGTGTGTGTCTCCAGTCCGGCACCACCAGTTCCGGCACCACGCACCAGGCCTACTGTGCACCTCAGCAGGTCAGAGCCGCCCGTCTGTTCCGAGCCGTCAGAGCTGCCCGTCTGTCCCGAGCCGTCAGAGCTGCCCGTCTGTCCCGAGGCGCCTGAACTGCCCGTCTGCCCAACGGCGCCTGAACTGCCCGTCTGCCCAACGGCGCCTGAACTGCCCGTCTGCCCAACGGCGCCTGAACTGCCCGTCTGCCCAACGGCGCCTGAACTGCCCGTCTGCCCAACGGCGCCTGAACTGCCCGTCTGCCCAACGGCGCCTGAACTGCCCGTCTGCCCAACGGCGCCTGAACTGCCCGTCTGCCCAACGGCGCCTGAACTGCCCGTCTGCCCAACGGCGCCTGAACTGCCCGTCTGCCCAACGCCGTCTGAGCTGTCAGTCTGCCAAGCGCCGCCTGAACTGCCCGTCTGTCCTGAGCCTTCAAAGCCGCCTGTCTGTACTGAGCCTTCAAAGCCGCCTGTCTGTCCTGAGCCTTCAAAGCCGCCCGTCTGTACTGAGCCTGCAAAGCCGCCCGTCTGTACTGAGCCTGCAAAGCCGCCCGTCTGCCATGAGCCTTCAGAGCCGTCTGCCAGACAGGAGCCGCTAGAGCCGTCCGCCAGACAGGAGCCGCTAGAGCCGTCGCCAGACAGGAGCAGCCAGAGCCTTCCGCCAGACAGGAGCAGCCAGAGCCTTCCGCCAGACAGGAGCAGCCAGAGCCTTCCGCCAGACAGGAGCAGCCAGAGCCTTCCGCCAGAGCCTTCCGCCAGACAGGAGCAGCCAGAGCCTTCCGCCAGACAGGAGCAGCCAGAGCCTTCCGCCAGACAGGAGCAGCCAGAGCCTTCCGCCAGACAGGAGCAGCCAGAGCCTTCCGCCAGACAGGAGCAGCCAGAGCCGCCAGCCAGCCATGACCAGCCAGAGCCGTCAGCCAGCCATGACCAGCCAGAGCCGTCAGCCAGCCATGACCAGCCAGAGCCGTCAGCCAGCCATGACCCGCCAGAGCCGTCAGCCAGCCGGGATCCGCCAGAGCCGTCAGCCAGCCGGGATCCGCCAGAGCCGTCAGCCAGCCGGGATCCGCCAGAGCCGTCAGCCAGCCGGGATCCGCCAGAGCCATCAGCCAGCCGGGATCCGCCAGAGCCGTCAGCCAGCCGGGATCCGCCAGATCCGTCAGCCAGCCAGGATCCGCCAGATCCGTCAGTCAGCCAGAATCCGCCAGAGCCATCTGCCAGTCCGGAGCTGCCCCTCAGTCCGGAGCTGCCCCTCAGTCCGGAGCTGCCCCTCAGTCCGGAGCTGCCCCTCAGTCCGGAGCTGCCCCTCCGTCCAGTGGCGCCCTCTGGGATGGTATTCAGTCCGGTACTCGCCGTTCCAGAGGCGCCACCAAAGCGGTTAGTGACTATGGTGGAGGGGGGTCCACGTCCCGCACCCCACCCGGACCCTCCCCTTCTGTGTCAGGTTTTGCGGCCGGAGTCCGCACCTTTGGGGGGGGGGGTACTGTCACACCCTGGCCTCTGTTATATTGATTTTCTTTATTAGTTTAGTTAGGTCAGGGTGTGACATGGGATGTTTGTGTGTTTTGTCTAGTTTAGGGTGTTTGTATTGTATAGGGGGTTTTGTTGAGTGTATGGGGTTGGGTTTAGTATAGTTGTCTAGGCAAGTCTATGGTTGCCTGAATGGTTCTCAATCAGAGACAGCTGTCATTCATTGTCTCTGATTGGGAGCCATATTTAAGGCAGCCATAGACAGTAGGCTTTCGTGGGTAATTGTCTATGTTGAACGTTAGTAGCTTGTGTGTGCACTTTCGTTTATTAGCTTCACGGTCGTTTATTGTTTTGTTAGTTTTGTAAGAGTGTTTCGTTTCGTGTTACGTCTTCGTCTAATAAAAGGAAGATGTATTTCTCTCACGCTGCGCCTTGGTCCACTCATTATCCTCAAGACGATCGTGACAATGCATGTGTATTCAACCCCTTTGCTATGAAGCCCCTAAACAAGATCTGGTGCATCCAATTACCTTCAGAAGTCACATAATTAGTTAAATAAAGTCCACCTGTGTGCATTCTAAGTGTCACATGATCTGTCACATGATCTCAGTATATATATACACACACCTGTTCAGAAAGGCCCCAGAGTCTGCAACACTACTATGCAAGGGGCTCCACCAAGCAACCGGCACAGAGCTCTCCAAACAGGTCAAGGACAAAGTTGTGGAGAAGTACAAATCAGGGTTGGGTAATAAAAAAATATCTGAAACTTTGAACATCCCACAGAGCACCATTAAATCCATTATTAAAAAATGGAAAGAATATGGCACCACAACAAACCTGCCAAAGAGAGGGCCGCCCACCAAAAATCACGGACCAGGCAAGGAGGGCATTAATCAGAGAGGCAACAAAGAGACCAAAGATAACCCTGAAGGAGCTGCAAAGCTCCACAGCGAAGATTGGAGTATCTGTCCACAGGACCACTTCAAGCCGTACACTCCACAGAGCTGGGCTTTACAGAAGAGTAGCCAGAAAAAATATCTGTATTCCCAGTCATGTGAAATCCATAGATTAGGGCCTAATGAATGTACAGTGATCCCTCGCCACTTCGCGGTTCACTTATCGCGGATTCGCTATTTCGCGGATTTTCATAATGCATTTTTTTTTTTTTTTTTGTGCATTGTGCTCTGCATTCTGATTCGCTAAAAACTCACTCCCGCTTCTTGTATCAAAACATGCTACGAATTGTGCTATCATTTTGTCGTCTCGTGCAGTTATGTGTACGTACATAAAACAGCTTGGCAAATTTACATTAAGTTGGCCAAATTATCTTGTAATTTCGAACATCTCCTAAACCCATAATGTCGACGAAACGGCCTACACGTGAGTCACTGTATTTGTATACATGTAATAGTTGCTAATTGTAAAAAAAAAAAAGTTTTCTATTTCGCGGATTTCACTTATCGCGGGTCATTTTCGGAACGTAACCCCCGCGATAAACGAGGGATTACTGTATATCAATTGACTGATTTCCTTAAATGAACTGTAACTCAGTAAAATCTTTGAAATTGTTGCATTTATATTTTTGTTCAGTGTATATGTTGGTTGTTTTTTGAAGTCAGTGTAACTGTTTGGTTGAGTGGGTAAAATTCCAACAAAATGTATGATCTCTTGTTTCTAATCTGTCTAAATGAAGCATTGAAAAAATAAAGGTGGAATTCCACAAAAATTTATCTCCATAGGCCCTTATCATAATTTGCATTTTTAAACCATTGATTGTATGAGAAACACAGCTTTTGTGTTTTGATGCTACCTTTTACATGCACTGAAACCCCCAAAAGTGTTTTCACAACACTCTCTTAAAAACACCAATATTCAGGTTGAAGAACCATTTTGGGTGTGTCAGAGTACTTAATTCCTGTTTTACAACCAATTCTGTGTATTAAAACACTTACATTGGCTTGACATTCAAACACCAGATCTCAGTTTATGTGCTCTACTTTTCATTGTTTCATTACACAATAATGGTGTTTTGAGACTTTATATTTTTACAGTGTACTTTATCTCTGTAGATGAAGAGTACTTGCTAACACAGGTACTGCTGTGTCTGAGTCTGAGCGCTTGAGTGCTTGAGTGGGTGTACTCCTCCTCTTCTCCTTGGTGACTTTAACACCCCTTATTGGAAAAAAACGAATGAATTTAACATGTGAACACATGAACCTGCGATATTGTGTGATCACGTGATTTAATGTGATCACCTGACAACATGTAAAGCAAGATGTGTTAACATGAAACTACACGTGATAACATGTGAGCACATTTGAAAACACAATCTCGATCTTATGTGAAATAAATGTAACAACATGGAGATGCAAAATGTCAACATGTGATGCCATGACATTACACATGTGACCACATTTGAGCACATGTGAAAACCCAGGTGTCAAATGTAATTTACTATATTTTACTTTGAAAGGCATAATTGACAGCCATGGTCCCCTGCAGGTTTTGTCTAGTTCCCGGTTTGTTCCAGGGAATTCCCCAAGGGCAGTTTTTTAAAAGACGTTCTTAGAACGTAGTGTCATGGTTCCTGGAGGTTGTTGTCTAGTTGTGTTCAAAGATAGACAATATTTCTGTTACATGTATTTGAAATATATATTTCAATAACTTCTAAGTATTTTGTAATTTGTATTACACTGGGCTGAACTACACTCCCATGTATTTTGTAACAAGATACTTTCGAGAGCTGTAATTTGTATTTTCAAAATACTTTTATATACACATTTTTATAGAGGTTTCCATTCTGTGTAGTGATGGGTCGTTTGAATGAGCTTTTAGGTGAACGTTGGGAGCAGGCTCGCATATCAGAAGAGCCCAAATATATTTATAAAAATAAATAAAAAATTAAGATATGAATAATCAAAAGACTTAAATTAATAGAATTAACTAATTCAAAGAATGAAAAAATAAATAAAATAATATAGGCCTTAATGCTCATTCGTTCTGACTGTCTGCTCAGACTAACAGCCTCACCTGTTGTTCCTGTCAATCAGGCACGCAGTGTCAACCAATGAACCAAAGATGCGTGAGGGAGGGCCGAGCCAACTCACTCACAGTCACACACTTAGCAGCCGAGGAGAGAGAGGAAGGACAGCTGTGAAAATGACAGTTGGAAAATGAGTCGGAAGCAGAGTAGCATTTGGATGCATTTTTCATAATGTAGACAATGTTAGCTCACAGTGTAGAATCTGCCAAAACAAAATCTAATATTAAGCCGGTTCTACGCACAGCCTACACCTGTAACGGTTTTCTTCCAGGGGTGAAGGAGAGGACCAAAGTGCAGCGCGGCTAGTGTTAAACATGTTTAATAAAGAACAAGTAAAACACTACAAACAACAATACAAAATAACAAATGTGCAAAAACCGACACAGACCTATCTGGTGCAGACAATCACAGAGACAGGAAACAAACACCCACAAAATCCCAACACAAAACAAGCCTCCTATATATGATTCTCAATCAGGGACAACGATTACCATCTGCCTCTGATTGAGAACCATATTAGGCTGGACATAGAAACAGACAAACTAGACACACAACATAGAATTCCCACCCAGCTCACGTCCTGACCAACTAAACACATACAAAACAACAGAAAACAGGTCAGGAACGTGACAGAACCCCCCCCTCAAGGTGCGAACTCCGGGCGCACCCCTAAAACTCAAGGGGAGGGTCTGGGTGGGCATCTGTCCGCGGTGGCGGCTCCGGCGCAGGACGAGGACACCACTCCACCACTGTCTTTGTCCCCCTCCTTCGCGTCCTTTGAGTGGCGACCCTCGCCCACGACCTTGGCCTAAGAATCCTCCCCAAGGCCCCCACATGATTTAGGAGGTAGCTCAGGACAGAGAGGTAGCTCAGGACAGAGAGGTAGCTCAGGACAGAGAGGTAGCTCAGGACAGAGAGGTAGCTCAGGACAGAGAGGTAGCTCAGGACAGAGTGGCAACTCCGGACTAATGGCAGCTCCGGACTGAGTGGCAGCTCCGGACTGAGTGGCAGCTCCGGACTGAGTGGCAGCTCCGGACTGAGTGGCAGCTCCGGACTGAGTGGCAGCTCCGGACTGAATGGCAGCTCATGACTGTAGGGCAGCTCATGACTGGAGGGCAGCTCATGACTGGAGGGCAGCTCATGACTGGAGGGCAGCTCATGACTGGAGGGCAGCTCATGACTGGAGGGCAGCTCATGACTGGAGGGCAGCTCATGACTGTAGGGCAGCTCTGGCAGCTCCTGACTGGCTGGCGTCTCTGGCAGCTCCTGACTGGCTGGCGTCTCTGGCAGCTTCTGACTGGCTGGCGTCTCTGGCAGCTCCTGACTGGCTGGCGTCTCTGGCAGCTCCTGACTGGCTGGCGTCTCTGGCAGCTCCTGACTGGCTGGCGTCTCTGGCAGCTCCTGACTGACGGACGGCTCTAGCGGCTCCTGACTGACGGACGGCTCTAATGGCTCGGGACAGACGGGCGGCTCTAATGGCTCGTGGCAGACGGATGGCTCAGATGGCGCTAGGCAGACAGATGGCTCAGACGGCGCTGGGCAGACGGATGGCTCAGATGGCGCTGGGCAGACGGATGGCTCAGACGGCGCTGGGCAGACGGATGACTCTGGCCGGCTGAGACGCACAATAGGCCTGATGCGTGGTGCCGGAACTGGAGGTACCGGGCTGAGGGCACGCACCTCAGGGCGAGTGCGGGGAGGAGGAACAGGGCTCTGGAGATGCACTGGAAGCCTGGTGCGTGGTGTAGGCACTGGTGGTACTGGTCTGGGGCGGGAAGGTGGCGCCGGATATACCGGACCGTGAAGGAGGACACGCCCTCTTGAGCACCGAGCCTCTCCAACCTTACCAGGTTGAATGGTCCCCGTAGCCCTGCCAGTGCGGCGAGGTGGAATAACCCGCACTGGGCTATGCAGGCGAACCGGGGACACCACCTGTAAGGCTGGTGCCATGTACGCCGGCCCGAGGAGACGTACTGGAGGCCAGATACGTTGGGCCGGCTTCATGACATCCGGCTCGATGCCCAACCTAGCCCTCCCAGTGCGGCAAGGTGGAATAGCCCGCACTGGGCTAAGCACGCGTACTGGGGACACCGTGCGCTTTACCGCATAACACGGTGTCTGACCAGTACGACGCCCTCTCACTCCACGGTAAGCCCGGGGAGTTGGCTCAGGTATCCAACCCGGCTTCGCCACACTCCCCTTTAGCCCCCCCCCCCCCAAGACATTTTTGGGTGAGCCTCTCGGGTTTCCAGCCACTCTGCCTTGCAAGCGCCTCATAATGCCGCCTCTCCGCTTTTGATGCCTCCAGCTCCGCTTTGGGACGGCGACACTCCTCTGGCTCTGCCCAGGGTCCTTCTCCGTCCAGAATCTCCTCCCATGTCCATTCCTCCTTGTACCGCTGCTGCTGTTGCTGCTGCCCGTTGCCACGCTGCTTGGTCCGGGTTTGGTGGGTGTTTCTGTAACGGTTTTCTTCCAGGGGTGAAGGAGAGGACCAAAGTGCAGCGCGGCTAGTGTTAAACATGTTTAATAAAGAACAAGTAAAACACTACAAACAACAATACAAAATAACAAATGTGCAAAAACCGACACAGACCTATCTGGTGCAGACAATCACAGAGACAGGAAACAAACACCCACAAAATCCCAACACAAAACAAGCCTCCTATATATGATTCTCAATCAGGGACAACGATTACCATCTGCCTCTGATTGAGAACCATATTAGGCTGGACATAGAAACAGACAAACTAGACACACAACATAGAATTCCCACCCAGCTCACGTCCTGACCAACTAAACACATACAAAACAACAGAAAACAGGTCAGGAACGTGACAACACCGGCATATGCAAACTGTGCACCCAACTGTGAAGCTAGCTGTAGCAGCGCTTCAAGAAACTAGCGGGCCTTACCACTGACTGCTGGACGTCAAGGGTAACCACCTCTTTCTTACATGTCGTTTACATGTCAACTCATTGAAGATTTTTCAATGTCTAGCTGTCTTCTGGACTGCTTTGAGTTCAGCGACAGAGACACCTCAGAGAACTTGGCAGAGGAACTGTTGAGAGTGGCCAGAGAATGGCAAGTAGAGGGAAAAGTGCTCTGTTGTGTTAGCGACAATGAAGCTAACATAACCAAAGCCATGAACATTTTTAAATGGACCCACCCATCCATGTCTTGCCCACACAATCATCCTGTTTGTAAGAGATGCTGGTGAGGAAGCCCACTGAGGACAAAGTGAAAGCAGCTGTGGAATACTTCCACAGGCGCACAGTAGGTGCTGAAAAACTAACGTCTACACAACGCCAGATGGGGATGCCTGAGCTGAGGCCAAAACAAGACTGCACTACAAGGTGGAATTCAACATTTTATATGTTGAAGCGGTTTCTTGAGTCAAAGGATGCCATCATCTCTACCCTGGCCATTGTCAATGCACCTGTTGATGCTCTGACCCAAGAGGAATGGGAGGTGGAGGAGGAGGTGTGCAGACTCCTGGAACCCTTTGCGCATGTCACCTTGGAGATCAGTGGAGAGAGGTACAGTAAGCAGTTATTACTACATCATTATTTAATCCAGTATTATATATGTATATGAGCAGTAGATGAGAATGTAGTATCAGTAGACAAACATGAACCTGAACTAATAAGTTACTGTTCTCTCTTTTCAGCTGTGTGAAGGCCTAAAAAATGATACTTCTGTGTAAGGGTCTGCAGCGAATCCCAGCCAGCCACCAGAGAGAAGCAAATGTAACCACCGGACATGTGACAGAGTTGATGGACACCCTATGTTCCTCAACGGACAGAAAGTTCCACAGAATGGAATATAATCACGTGCTATCAGAAACCGCTGCACTTGACCCCAGGTTTAAGAAGTTAGCCTTCAGTGATGACAGAGCGATTGATGAGGCTCTTCAAAGAATAACCTCAGCAGCAGGGAGGGACAGCCCCAGCAGTCAGCTGGCTCAGGCACCAGGGCAACAGGAAGAAGAGGGATCAGATGGAGCAGAAGCACCAGCAGTAGTGCCACAAACGTCTGCTGTTTGGATGCTGTTTGACGAGAGAGCAACTAGGGATGCAGCACGAAGGAATCACTCAGCAGATGCCATAATGGAGGTCCGATCCTATTTGGAGGAGCCCCTCCAGATCCTCTGAGCTGGTGGAAGAACAAAGCCTCTGTACCCACGGCTTACTAAAGTCATGACAGCGAGACTTTGCATAGTGGCCACATCCGTTCCCTCTGAGAGGGTCTTCTCGAATACGGGACAAATAATTACTGAGCGAAGAAACCGCATCAGCCCCTCGAAAGTGAGGCAGCTTGCATTTCTGAATGCAAATCTCTCATAAAACCAAAATATGGTCAGCATTGCTGTGTGCTGCTGGTTATAACATGGCAATAAAGAAGAGAGAGAAAAGAGGGATGAGTTTAATGTTTTAAGAGGGATTCTGCAGTTTTTCTTAGATATGGTGCAATATTCTATTATGCTGTTCAGATTGTATTCGTTTTGAATGGTTAGATTTATATGTACTTTGTTTATATTCATTAAAAAGTTATACTTTAAATGCAAATGTTTAATAGCATTCTTTTTCATAACAAACCAATGCATTTTGAAATACATTGTGGTTAAGGTAGAGTAGGATTTCATTTAATAATTAGAGTAGGATTTCATTTAATAATTTAATTAGAATTGTTTTAACACCAATCATAGTCAAGCTATCACAAACTGTTATTTTTTTTAAAGAGCCGTTTGGGAGCCGAAAGAGCCGGCTCTTTTTGGTGAGCTGAACCGAAAGAGCCGGAATGCCCATCACTAATTTTGTGGCCCTCTTTCACCCTAGATTGTTATGAGAAGTCTGATGGCACTATGGTGTGATAAGAGTGTCTGCTAAATGAACTAAATATACTGTAAAGGTCATGCAATTGGAAAGCATGCTGAGTATTATTTTAATGAGCTCCGCCCCAAAACAATGTTTTGCCTAGAAGGGATACAGCTTTTGTCAAAATATACTTTTCGTAGCAGGTTTAGGACAATTTACGCAGCAGGTTAGGATAATTAACATAGCAGATCCAGAGCATTTAGTTAAGCTGTATCCCATCTAGACATGACCTCGACACAAGGCCAACTGCTTTGCGGTTTATTTGGTGTGTTCATTTTCACATATACATCTGTTGTAGGGACTATATTTTTGATAGCTAGTGCCATCTACTTGAAGTGCTGCCTGTCTTCCCAGAAGCCTACTTGGTGTGTGAACTGCTGACTGATCATAGCTTGCTTATTATTGTTGACACATCAACCAGGATCAAGGGAAATGGAAATGTTTGACTTGTTTTTGTAATCAGTAGCTGTATTGGAGGGGGAGTGGTTTCATCTCTCCTAGGCAATCAGCAATTAGTACAGGGAGGTGTGCTCTCCACCTTTGCTAGGGAATTAGCAATTAGTGTTAGTACTTCAGTTGCCCCTGGTTTCTCATTGGCAAAACTAAGACCGTCGCCGAAAACAAAGACGGTTCTGTCGAGTTGTTCTGCAGAATTCGTCGAGGAAGGCGCCGCACCGCTCGCTCACTTGATTATCTTGCCTAGTTATTTTCGGATTATTTCATGTTGCTGTTTTGCGGCATTGGTAAGTGTGTGTCTGTTTGTTTTCTATACCTGTTCACTCCTCTCCCTGTGGGCTTTACAGATGCTCCCCACCCCTTGGCTGCAACCCTTAAAATGTAGTGTACTCTGAGCGCACAACCCATGTGGAATTCCGGGTCTCTAGCAGATCTGCAGTCAAGAACGGCAATTTAATTTCAGCCCATGCCGACCTTCCGTCCCTTGAGTTTTTGGCTTCAATCTGACTACGTTTTCTCTCATAGTCCAAGAGTACCTGTTCGTCGCACTGGTGGCACAGGTCTACTCATTTCTGCTAACTGGAGATTTTGTCCTTTCTCCCTCGCTCACCTGTCCATCTGCTCACTTGAAATTGGTACTGTCACTTGTCAACTCAAGCTTAACATTGTTGTAATCTTCACCCACCAGGTGCCCTTGGAAAGATCCTTGATCCTTGATAAGCTCATTTCCTGACGATGGCTCACTGCTCTTCGTACTTGGCGACTTCAACTGGAATAGTGATACAGTGAAATAATCTGTCTGTAAACAATTGTTGGAAAAAGGACTTGCGTCATGCACAAAGTAGATGTCCTAACCGTCTTGCCAAAACAATAGTTTGTTAACAAGATATTTGTGGAGTGGTTGAAAAACAAGTTTTAATGACTCCAACCTAAGTGCAGGTACATTTCTGACTTCAACTGTAACAGCTTTATTCTGAAATTGATTAAATGTATTTTTCCCTCATCAATCTACACACAACACCCCATAATGACAAAGCAAAAACAGGTTTTTAGAAATAAAAAAGCAGTAAAACCTTATTTACGTAAGTATTCAGACCCTTTGCTATGAGCCTCAAAATTGAGCTCAGGTGCATCCTATTTCCATTGATCACCCGTGAGATGTTTCTACAACTTGATTGGAGTCCACCTGTGGTCAATTCAATTGCTTGAACATGATTTGGAAAGGCATACATCTGTCTATATAAGATCTCACAGTAGACGGAGCAAAAACCAAGCCATGAGGTCGAAGGAATTGTCCGTAGAACTCCGAGACAGTATTGTGTTGAGGCACAGATCTGGGGAAGGGTAGCAAAACATTTCTGTAGCATTGAAGGTCCCCAAGAACACAGTGGCCTCCATCATTCTTAAATGGAAGAAGTTTGGAACCACCAAGACTCTTCCTAGAGCTGGCGGCCGACCAAACTGAGCAATCTGGGGAGAAGGGCCTTGGTCAGGGAGGTGACCAAGAACCCTATCGTCACTCTGACAGAGCTTCAGAGTTCCTCTGTGGAGAAGGGAGAACCTTCCAGAAGGACAACCATCTCTGCAGCACTCCACCAATCGGGGTTTTATGGTAGACTGGCCAGACGGAAGCCACTCCTCAGTAAAAGGCACATGACAGCCCGCTTGGAGTTTTCCAAAAGACACCTAAATGATTCTCAGACCATGAGAAACATTCTCTGGTCTAATGAAACTAAGATTGAACTCTTTGGCCTGAATGCCAAGCGTCACGTCTGGAAGAAACCTGGCACCAACCATACAGTGAAGCATGGTGGTGGAAGCATCACACTGTGGGGTTGTTTTTCAGCGGCAGGGACTGGGAGACGGGGGAAAGATGTCCGGAGAAAATTACAGAAAGATTCTTATTGAAAACCTGCTCCATAGCGCTCAGGACCTCAGACAGGGGCAAAAGTTCACCTTCCAACAGGACAAGGACCCTAAGCACACAGCCAAGAAAATGCAGGTGTGGCTTTGTGAAAGTCTCTGAATGTCTTTGAGTGGCCCAGCCAGAGCCCAGACTTGAATCCGATCGAAGTGACCTGAAAATAGAATGGGAGACACTCCCCAAATACAGGTGTGCCAAGCTTGTAGCGTCATACACAAGAAGCACCTTTGGCTGTAATCGCGGCCAAATCGCGGCCAAAGGTGCTTCAACAAAGCACTAAGTAAAGGGTCTGAATACTTATGTAAATGTGTATTTCTGTTTTTTTTGTTTCTAATACATTTGCAAACAACCTGTTTTTGCTTTGTGGATTGATGAAAAAAAATATTTAATCTATTTTAGAATACGTCTGTAACGTAACAAAATGTAGAAAAAGTCAAGGGGTCTGAATACTTTCCGAATGCACTGTATAAAGGTTAATGGAAAAATCATCTGTAAGATCATCTTGAGATCATCAAGCAGTGGTGGAAAAGTACTCAAATGTCAAACTTGAGTAAAAGTAAAGAAACTTTATTAACAGAAAATGGCTCAAGTAAAAGTGAGTCACCCAGTAAAATACTACTTGAGTAAAAGTCTAAAAGTTTCTGGTTTTAAATGTACTTAAGTACAGTGGTAGAAAAAGTACACCATCGTCATACTTGAGTAAAAGTACAAAGTAAAAGTAAATGCTATACATCAAATTCCTTATATTAAGCAAAACAGACGGCACAATGTTCTTATTTTTAATTACGGACAGACGGGCAAACTCCAACACTCCAACACATAATTTACAAACACAGTATTTGTGTTTTGTGAGTCCGTCAGATCAGAGGTAGTAGGGATGACAAAGTGTTATATTGATGGGTGCCCTAATTCTATCCTGGTTGAGCATTCTAAATGTAATAAGTACTTTTAGGTGTCAGGGAATGTAAGGAGTAAAATGTTCCATATTTTCTTTAGTAATGTAGTGGAGTAAAAATAAAATTAAAAAAATATATAAATACTAAAGTACAGATACACCAAAAAACTACTTAAGTAATACTTTAAAGTATTTTTACTTAAAAGTACTTCACACCACTGTCATCAAGTATATCCATAACCGTACTCATCTTCAATCTACTGAAAAGATTATAATCTGCTAGAGCTACTTTTTTATTCCATTGGTCACAAATGTGACCGCTAAGATATTTTAATATACCACGAGCATCATGGATTCAATGTTTTGAAAATGTAGGCACTGTCACGTCCTGACCAGAGTTCTTATGTGTTGTGCTTGTTTTAGTGTTGGTCAGGACGTGAGCTGGGTGGGCATTCTATGTTGTGTGTCTAGTTTGTCTGTTTCTGTGTTCAGCCTAATATGGTTCTCAATCAGAGGCAGCTGTCTATCGTTGTCCCTGATTGAGAATCATATATAGGTGGCTTGTTTTGTGTTGGGATTTTGTGGGTGGTTGTTTTCTGTGTCAGTGTTTGTGCCACACGGGACTGTGATGGTTAGTTTGTTTTGTTATTTTGTTTTCATGTTATTAAATCATGGAAACTTACCACGCTGTACATTGCTCCTCCGATCCTTCTCGCCTCTCCTCGTCCGATGAGGAGGACGACTTAGACTGCCGTTACAGAACCACCCACCTAACTCGGACCAAGCAGCGTGGAAATGGGCAGCAGCGACAGCAGCAGCGGTACCAGGAGGAATGGACATGGGAGGAAATTCTAGACGGTAAAGGACCCTGGGCAGAGCCAGAGGAGTGTCGCCGCCCCAAAGCGGAGCTGGAGGCAGCAAAAGCGGAGAGGCGGCATTATGAGGCGCTAGCAAGGCAGAGCGGCTGGAAGCCCGAGAGGCTCACCCAAAAATTTCTTGGGGGGGGGGGGGAGGCTAAAGGGGAGTGTGTCGAAGTCAGGTAGGAGACCTGCGCCAACTTCCCGTGCTTACTGTGGAGTGAGAGGGCGTCGTACTGGTCAGACACCGTGTTATGCGGTGGAGCGCACGGTGTCCCCAGTACGCGTGCTTAGCCCAGTGCGGGCTATTCCACCTCGCCGCACTGGTAGGGCTAGGTTGGGCATCGAGCCGGGTGTCATGAAGCCGGCCCAACGCATCTGGTCTCCAGTGCGTCTCCTCGGGCCGGCGTACATGGCACCAGCCTTACAAATGGTGTCCCCGGTTCGCTAGCATAGCCCAGTGCGGGCTATTCCACCTCGCCGCACTGGCAGGGCTACGGGGACCATTCAACCAGGTAAGGTTGGGCAGGCTCGGTGCTCACGAGCTCGTGTACTCCTTCACGGTCCGGTATATCCGGCGCCACCTTACCGCCCCAGCCCAGTACCATCAGTGCCTACACCACGCACCACGCCCGTCCAGTGCGTCTCCAGAGCCCTGTTCCTCCTCCATGCACTCTCCCTGTGGTGCGTGTCTCCAGCCCAGTACCTCCAGATCCGGCACCACGCACTAAGCCTCCTGTGCGTCTCCAGAGCCCTGTACGCACTGTTCCTGCTCCCCGCACTAGCCTTGAGGTGCGTGTCTCCAGTCCGGTACCACCAGTTCCGGCACCACGCACCAGGCCTACTGTGCGCCTCAGCAGGTCAGAGTCGGTCGTCTGCCCAGCGCAGTCTGAGCTGCTTGCCTGCCCAGCGCCGTCTGAGCTGCCTGCCTGCCCAGCGCCGTCTGAGTCATCCGTCTGCCCAGCGCCGTCTGAGCCATCCGTCTGCCCAGCGCCGTCTGAGCCATCCGTCTGCCCAGCGCCGTCTGAGCCATCCGTCTGCCCAGCGCCGTCTGAGCCATCCGTCTGCCCAGCGCCGTCTGAGCCGCCCGTCTGTCCCGAGCCGTCAGAGCCGCCCGTCTGTCCCGAGCCATTAGAGCCGTCAGTCAGTCAGGAGCTGCCAGAGCCGCCAGCCAGTCAGGAGCTGCCAGAGCCGCCAGCCAGTCAGGAGCTGCCAGAGCCGCCAGCCAGTCAGGAGCTGCCAGAGCCGCCAGCCAGTCAGGAGCTGCCAGAGCCGCCAGCCAGTCAGGAGCTGCCAGAGCCGCCAGCCAGTCAGGAGCTGCCAGAGCCGCCTGCCAGTCATGAGCTGCCCTCCAGTCATGAGCTGCCCTCCAGTCATGAGCTGCCCCTCAGCCCGGAGCTGCCCCTCAGTCCGGAGCTGCCCTTCAGTCCGGAGCTGCCTCTCTGTCCAGAGCTGCCTCTCTGTCCGGAGCTACCTCTCTGTCCTGAGCTACCTCTCTGTCCTGAGCTACCTCTCTGTCTTGAGCTACCTCTCTGTCCTGAGCTGTCTCCTCAATGTAGTGGGGACCTTGGTGAGGATTCCTAGGCCAAGGTCGGGGGCGAGGGTTGCCACTCAAAGGACGCTAAGGAGGGGGACAAAGACAATGGTGGAGTGGTGGCCTCGTCCTGCGCCGGAGCCGCCACCGCGGACAGATGCCCACCCAGACCCTCCCCTTGAGTTTTAGGGGTGCGTTCGGAGTCCGCACCTCAGGAGGGGGGTACTGTCACGTCCTGACCAGAGTTCTTATGTGTTGTGCTTGTTTTAGTGTTGGTCAGGACGTGAGCTGGGTGGGCATTCTATGTTGTGTGTCTAGTTTGTCTGTTTCTGTGTTCAGCCTAATATGGTTCTCAATCAGAGGCAGCTGTCTATCGTTGTCCCTGATTGAGAATCATATATAGGTGGCTTGTTTTGTGTTGGGATTTTGTGGGTGGTTGTTTTCTGTGTCAGTGTTTGTGCCACACGGGACTGTGACGGTTAGTTTGTTTTGTTATTTTGTAATTGTATATTGTTTTCATGTTATTAAATCATGGAAACTTACCACGCTGTACATTGGTCCTCCGATCCTTCTCGCCTCTCCTCGTCCGATGAGGAGGACGACTTAGACTGCCGTTACAGGCACGTATGTTAACTATACCATTTATACATTACATTTAAAAAGAAAACATTTATACATTTCAACAATATTAGTTTTATAAACTGTTGAATACTGAATTCCGGTGCCAAATTCGTCTGTAAAAGTAAACCTTGTAGATTTAGGCTTGTGGTCTTGTGACCATTTTGAGAAATCATACGAAACTTCTCTGATTTATGGTAGACACCTTAATAATGCTTAACATATGACTTATTTGTTGATAAATACAAATTATCTAGCGCCTGCAAAGTACAAATATTGTTTGGTATTGTGACCGATGGGATTAAATGGTTTAAATTAGGGCTAGCACTAGTCTAGGATTAGGGTTATCATAAGTGATTATGAGTGGCTGTAACTGGAATACGATTAGTCACTAATGTCGTACAGTGTACATCCTCACGTCTGTGAGCACATTAGCACATCAATATGCTTGTTCCCATTCACATCATATTCTGACCTACTCAATGCTAATCCTGTATTCCTACTCAGTACCTGAGAGCATGGTGTGCTTTTATCTCCATTGTGTGTGTGTGTGTGTGTGTGTGTGTGTGTGTGTGTGTGTGTGTGTGTGTGTGTGTGTGTGTGTGTGTGTGTGTGTACTGTTGGGCTATCAGTGAGACCCGGGCTAATGATGATTGAATTGAAAAATGCATCCAGGCAGGCCTGTGTCTCAGAGGGCCCTGTTTACTGCAAATTACTATGTGAACAGGGGAACACACAAACACGTGGCACACACGTAACAGGCACACACGTAAACACACAAGATGAATACAAGCGTGCACAAACACATGCACACACACCCACACACTCTAGCACACACGCACACATGCACACGCACAGACACACACACACACCCTCATTAGCTTTGGGTAATGAACATAAAACTAATACAATAGACCTGAATAGATAAACAGACTAAATAAAGAAATCAGGCCTTCTATCTGGGTCTATGCTAATAATTACATGCTAATTAAACAAACAGTATCTTATTGTGGAGCTCATAACATTTACATGTTTAAAATGCAATGACCAATATCACACTTTTATGTATGTAAACTCAGCAAAAAAAGAAACGTCCCTTTTTCAGTGTCTTCCAAAGATTGTAAAGGGTTTAAACACTGTTTCCCATGCTTGTTCAATGAACCATAAACAATTAATGAGCATGCACCTGTGGAACGGTTGTTAAGACACTAACAGCTTACAGACGGTAGGCAATTAAGGTTACAGTTATGAAAACTTAAGACACTAAAGAGGCCTTTCTACTGACTGAAAAACACCAAAAGAAAGATGCCCAGGGTCCATACTCATCTGCGTGAACGTGCCTTAGGCATGCTGCAAGGAGGCATGAGGACTGCAGATGTGGCCAGGGCAATAAATTGCAATGTCCGTACTGTGAAACGCCTAAGACAGCGCTACAGGGAGACAGGAAGGACAGCTGATCGTCCACGTGTAACAACACCTGCACAGGATTGGTACATCTTAACATCACACCTGCGGGACAGGTACAGGATGGCAACAACAACTGCCCGAGTTACACCAGGAACGCACAATCCCTTCATCAGTGCTCAGACTGTCCGCAATAGGCTGAGAGAGGCTGGACTGAGGGCTTATAGGCCTGTTGTAAGGCAGGTCCTCACCAAACCCACCGTTGCTGGACCAGACAGGACTAGCTAAAAGTGCTCTTCACTGACGAGTTGCGGTTTTGTCTCACCAGTGGTGATGGTTGGATTCACGTTTATCTCCGAAGGAATGAGCGTTACACCGAGGCCTGTAATCTGGAGCGGGATCAATTTGGAGGTGGAGGGTCTGTCATGGTCTGTGGCGGTGTGTCCAGAAATTTCTGGGAACTTGCAGGTGCCTTGGTGGAAGAGTGGGATAACTTCTCACAGCAAGAACTGGCAAATCTGGTGCAGTCCATGAGGAGGAGATGCACTGCAGTACTTAATGCAGCTGGTGGTCACACCTTTGTTCAGGGACACATTATTCAATTTCTGTTAGTCACATGTCTGTGGAACTTGTTCAGTTTATGTCTCAGTTGTTGAATCTTGTTATATTCATACAAATATTTACACATGTTAAGTTTGCTTAAAATAAACGCAGTTGACAGTGAGAGAACGTTTCTTTTTTTGCTGAGTTTATGTAATGACAAGCCTTGAGGTAAACATAGAGTCTGCTTCTCAAATGGTACCCTATTCGCTGGTGCACTTCTTTCGACCAGGGTCCAAAGTGCTCTGGTCAAAAGTAGTGTACTATATAGAAAATAGGGGATGTGGGTAGCCTAGTGGTTAGAGCGTTGGGCTAGGAACCGAAAGGCTGCTGAATCGAATCCCCGAGCTGACAAGGAAAAAATCTGTTCTTCTGAACAAGGCAGTTAACCCACTGTTCCCCAGTAGGCTGTCATTGTAAATAAGAATTTGTTCTTAACTGACTTGACTGCTTAAATAAAGGTATGTGAACGGTACTAATCTATGTAAGTGAAAAAACTATTACGCATGCGTGCACAGATACTGTAGTTGCACATACACAATTACATAAACCATGTGTACAACTGCGTAGGAGTTATTTTAATGGGTTATAATAACAGGTCTATGTGGAACAGCTGACCCTTCCACCCCACGTCTCTGACCCATCGTCAGCATCTCCCTTCTTAAATACACCACTGGTTAAATAAATAAATGTCTATCGGGTTGTGAGGAAGAGAGAGACTGAGAGAGAGCAACAGAGAAGGAGTGGGGAGGGGCAGGAAGAAATGGAGCGTGCTGATGTGGCAAGACAGAAAGAGAGATGGGAATGGAGGGAAAGAGAGAGATAGTATTGGGAGAGGGAGAAGAGGATATTGAGAGCAGGAGAAATGGAGAAAGGGAAAAGAGGCTGACAGACTGGCCTTCAGAATGAGAGATGAGGGCCGGCCCCGGCCTGTCAGAGACGATTTCAACTCAAATCTGTCACTAATTGCTCCTCACCAGAGCGAGGGAGAAGCCTATGAAAGAGTTGCATGTTAACGTGAGGCAAGCTATACAGCTTCAGTTAGTCTATCATTGAGTGTCCAGGTAATTTGCTTCAATGGAATTTGAATTGAACTGCTATTGAATTGAATTGACACTTATGCTACATGTCATAGATCAATACATCTGACATATGGGTCCTAGGCTACAATGACAAACGCCTGGTGGATAGGCGAGTGGTACTTTCTCCAGTGCTGTACACCAATAGAATAACACTGTATGAGTCTGGAGAGGCAGAATCACATTGACAGGTTGGCTGGGCTCAGCTTTCCTCTCTATATTACTTTAACACAGACCTCTTCGTCCTCAGATTGAAGTTTACCTCCTGTGGGAGCGCTACAGACACTGTAACGAATTTAAAAAGCAGCCAAATCTTCTCTCTTCGCCTTAAACCTCAATTTCCCCCTTTGCAGCGTGTTGTTGGGAATCTGATAGCTGCCAGAAACTGTGGAAAGCTAATGCATATCAGCTGAAGGGTCACCTCCAGTCTCCCTAGTGTCACAAACACTGGGCTATACACACAAACCTAGAATATAAGGTCTGTTGGAGAGGGCGGGGGTATAGGGGAGGAGAGGAGAGGAGAGGAGGGTAGGGTAGAGTAGAATACAGGGAAGGGGAGGAGAGGAGAGATACAGCTGTTTACTGTGGATCCTGTATCAGAACAACACAAGAGACTCATCGCCACCTGTCTGTTGGTTTTAATAGGCCTCAGGTGTGTCTGCTCTCTTAATATTACAACCAGGATGTTAACATTCAGATGAGAGGCTGGTGTATTAAACAGGTCAGGTCGCTATTAATCATTCTAAAATGAGTTACTTGCTGAGTACATGTTGCTGTTCTATTCTAGAATTGTCTGTTCTTTTCTTTTCGAAAAACTCCTGGATTAGCGTGTCTTTGTGGTTGTTATTTTGGTTCTGATATTGTGGAAAGTCAGCAGGTGGCAGCAGCAGAGGTAGAAATACACACTGACACAGAGGACGAGAGATGCCATTCATAAAGCTTATACCTCAGAGAGACAGAGAGAGAGAGAGAGAGAGAGAGAGAGAGCGAGAGCGAGAGAGAGAGAGAGAGAGAACATTGTTGTCTTCAACTGGATTATTACAGTAACACAGAGGTTGAACAGTGTATTGTCTCGCTGGAGAAGGATATATATACGGTTGTATATTAGACTTGCCAGTGAGAATGATTTCTCTTGAAGTTATTAAAACATCATAACTGCCCATAACAAAACCCCTCAAGTCAGTGAGTGATGTCCATATGCTTTCCTTAAAGCTTTTTCTTCCATTCCAATCCCAGTAATGTTAGGTTAGTGACATTGATTTGATTCTGTTATTTCACTTTATCATCTAATTAAATGTTAAATCAATTTTTTCTAGGTTACTGTGGGTCTCTGGCATTGAAGGTGTCGTCTATGGCAAACGTGCTGAGTTGGAAATAATGGGGTTTTTTTCAGAGAGAGAGAGAGAGAGCTTACTGTGCACTATTTTTCTGCTCTAGGATCCGTAGATATCAAAAGTAATTATTGTATTGACTTTGTGAGGCCGATAAGAGTGGAAGGCGAAGTGCACTCCGAGTGAAACAGAGTGATCTGATGGAAGCTGTTAACTCTCATGCCCATGTTTTAAATGCAAATTCACTGGATCGGAACTCAAACTGAATTTAGACTGAAAGTTGTTGGAGATTCAAAGTGTAACGTTATCTCGTGCCGGTGTGCCGACTGCACAGCGGCATGTATTCTCAGACGGATACTCAAGACCGTAGGAAAATTAATAAAACCATTTGCACCATTTGAGAAAGACTCATTTGGACATCTGAGACAACTAAATGTTCTATATGCAATATTTATTTCTCTGTTTCCATGATCAATTATGGAAGAGAGATTAGCGTGGACAGAGAATATGTTCTCTGTCCACCCTAGTCTCTAAAAAGACTATCATTTATATTTGATACATGGGGATTGAAGTGAATTGAAGTATGTGTCTTCTGGTATAGTGGATATTTTCCGGTCTAATAAAGGAGAAAGGGGGTGCAACGAAGTTAACAGCACATTTCACTCTGTTTCTATAATCATGTTGTCTCACAACACACATAAAAGCAGCACATTGTACCCTTACGTTGTACCCTCGTGTGTTCTCATGTGATCACGTGATTTAATGTGAAGTTAATGTGGTAACACGTGACAACATGAAATCAAATTGTATTTGTCACATACACATGGTTAGCAGATGTTAATGCGAGTGTAGCGAAATGCTTGTGCTTCTAGTTCCGACAATGCAGTAATAACCAACAAGTAATCTAACCTAACAATTCCACAACTACTACCTTATACACACAAGTGTAAAGGGATAAAGAATATGTACATAAAGATATATGAATGAGTGATGGTACAGAACGACATAGGCAAGATGCAGTAGATGGTATAGTGTACAGTCTATACATATGAGATGAGTAATGTAGGGTATGTAAACATAAAGTGGCATAGTTTAAAGTGGCTAGTGATACATGTATTACATAAAGATGGCAAGATGCTGTAGATGATATAGAGTACAGTATATACATATACATATGAGATGAGTAATGTAGGGTATGTAAACATTATATTAAGTGGCATTGTTTAAAGTGGCTAGTGGTACATTTTTACATAATTTCCATCAATTCCCATTATTAAAGTGGCTGGAGTTGAGTCTGTATGTTGGCAGCGGCCACTAAATGTTAGTGGTGGCTGTTTAACAGTCTGATGGCCTTGAGATAGAAGCTGTTTTTCAGTCTCTCGGTCCCTGCTTTGATGCACCTGTACTGACCTCGCCTTCTGGATGATAGCGGGGTGAACAGGCAGTGGCTCGGGTGGTTGTTGTCCTTGATGATCTTTATGGCCTTCCTGTGACATCGGGTGGTGTAGGTGTCCTGGAGGGCAGGTAGTTTGCCCCCGGTGATGCGTTGTGCAGACCTCACTACCCTCTGGAGAGCCTTACGGTTGTGGGCGGAGCAGTTGCCGTACCAGGCGTGATACAGCCCGACAGGATGCTCTCGATTGTGCATCTGTAGAAGTTTGTGATTGCTTTTGGTGACAAGCCGAATTTCTTCAGCCTCCTGAGGTTGAAGAGGCGCTGCTGCGCCTTCTTCACAACGCTGTCTGTGTGGGTGGACCAATTCAGTTTGTCCGTGATGTGTACACCGAGGAACTTAAAACTTTCCACCTTCTCCACTACTGTCCCGTCGATGTGGATAGGGGGGTACTCCCTCTGCTGTTTCCTGAAGTCCACAATCATCTCCTTTGTTTTGTTGACGTTGAGTCTGAGGTTATTTTCCTGACACCACACTCCGAGGGCCCTCACCTCCTCCCTGTAGGCCGTCTCGTCGTTGTTGGTAATCAAGCCTACCACTGTAGTGTCGTCCGCAAACTTGATGATTGAGTTGGAGGCGTGCATGGCTACGCAGTCGTGGGTGAACAGGGAGTACAGGAGAGGGCTCAGAACGCACCCTTGTGGGGCCCCAGTGTTGAGGATCAGCGGGGAGGAGATGTTGTTACCTACCCTCACCACCTGGGGGCGGCCCGTCAGGAAGTCCAGGACCCAGTTGGACAGGGCGGGGTCGAGACCCAGGTTCTCGAGCTTGATGACGAGTTTGGAGGGTACTATGGTGTTAAATGCTGAGCTGTAGTCGATGAACAGCATTCTCACATAGGTATTCCTCTTGTCCAGATGGGTTAGGGCAGTGTGCAGTGTGGTTGCGATTGCGTCGTCTGTGGACCTATTGGGTCGGTAAGCAAATTGGAGTGGGTCTAGGGTGTCAGGTAGGGTGGAGGTGATATGGTCCTTGATTAGTCTCTCAAAGCACTTCATGATGACGGAAGTGAGTGCTACGGGGCGGTAGTCGTTTAGCTCAGTTACCTTAGCTTTCTTGGGAACAGGAACAATGGTGGCCCTCTTGAAGCATGTGGGAACAGCAGACTGGGATAAGGATTGATTGAATATGTCCTTAAACACACCAGCCAGCTGGTCTGCGCATGCTCTGAGGACGCGGCTGGGAATGCCGTCTGGGCCTGCAGCCTTGCGAGGGTTAACACGTTTAAATGTTTTACTCACCTCGGCTGCAGTGAAGGAGAGCCCGCAGGTTTTGGTAGCGGGCCGTGTATTGTCCTCAAAGCGAGCAAAAAAGTTATTTAGTCTGTCTGGGAGCAAGACATCCTGGTCCGCGACGGGGCTGGTTTTCTTTTTGTAATCCGTGATTGACTGTAGACCCTGCCACATACCTCTTGTGTCTGAGCTGTTGAATTGCGACTCTACTTTGTCTCTATACTGGCACTTAGCTTGTTTGATTGCCTTGCGGAGGGAATAGCTACACTGTTTGTATTCGGTCATGTTTCCGGTCACCTTGCCCTGGTTAAAAGCAGTGGTTCGCGCTTTCAGTTTCATGCGAATGCTGCCATCAATCCACGGTTTCTGGTTTGGGAATGTTTTAATCGTTGCTGTGGGTACGACATCGTCAATGCACTTTCTAATGAACTCGCTCACCGAATCAGCGTATTCGTCAATGTTGTTGTTGGACGCAATGCGGAACATATCCCAATCCACGTGATCGAAGCAGTCTTGAAGCGTGGAATCAGATTGGTCGGACCAGCGTTGAACAGACCTGAGCACGGGAGCTTGCTGTTTTAGTTTCTGTTTGTAGGCTGGAAGCAACAAAATGGAGTCGTTGTCAGCTTTTCCGAAAGGAGGGCGGGGGAGGGCCTTATATGCGTCGCGGAAGTTAGTATAACAATGATCCAAGGTTTTACCAGCCCTGGTAGCACAATCGATATGCTGATAGAATTTAGGGAGTTTTGTTTTCAGATTAGCCTTGTTAAAATCCCCAGCTGCGATGAATGCAGCCTCAGGGTGTGTGGTTTCCAGTTTACAACGAGTCAGATAAAGTTCGTTCAGGGCCATCGATGTGTCTGCTTGGGGGGGAATATATACGGCTGTGATTATAATCGAAGAGAATTCCCTTGGTAGATAATGCGGTCGACATTTGATTGTGAGGAATTCTAAATCAGGTGAACAGAATGACTTGAGTTCCTGTATGTTGTTATGATCACACCACGTCTCGTTAATCATAAGGCATACCCCGCCCCTCTTCTTACCAGAAAGATGTTTGTTTCTGTCGGTGCGATGCGTGAAGAAACCAGCTGGCTGCACCGACTCCATTAGCGTCTCTCGAGTGAGCCATGTTTCCGTGAAGCAAAGAACGTTACAATCTCTGATGTCTCTCTGGAATGTTACCCTTGCTCGGATTTCATCAACCTTATTGTCAAGAGACTGGACATTGGCGAGTAGTATGCTAGGGAGTGGAGCGCAATGTGCCCGTCTCCGAAGCCTGACCAGGAGACCGCTTCGTTTTCCGCTTTTACGGCGTCGTTGTTTAGGGTCGCCGGCTGGGATCAGATCCATTGTATTGGGTGGAAGGCAAAACACAGGATCCGCTTCGGGAGAGTCATATTCCTGGTTGTAACGATGGTGAGTTGACGTTGTTCTTATATTCAGTAGTTCCTCCCGACTGTATGTAATGAAACCTAAGATTACCTGGGGTACCAATGTAAGGAATAACACATAAAAAAACAAAATACTGCATATTTTCCTAGGAACGCGAAGCGAGGCGGCCATCTCGGTCGGCGCCGCAACATGTGAAGCAACAGGTGATAACATAAAACCAGTGATGGAAAAAAGTGCCCATTTGTCATACTTGAGTAAAAGTAAAGATAGCTTAATAGAAAATTACTCAAGTAAAAGTGAAAGTCCTCCTGTAAAATACTACTTGAGGTTTAAATAAACTTAAGTATAAAAAGTAAATGTAATTGCTGAAATATAAAAATGTCAAGTTTCTTATACTAAGCAAACCAGACGGCACAATTTTCAAGTTTTTCTTATTCATGGATAGCTAGGGGCACACTCCAACACTCAGATTTAATTTACTGACAAAGCACTTGTGTTTAGTTAGTCTACCAGATCAGAGGCAGTAGAGATGACCAGGGATGTTCTCTTGATAAATGTGTGATTTGGGCCATACTGTATTCCTGTCCTTCTAAGCATTCAAAATGTAACGAGTACTTTTGGGTGTCAGGGGAAATGTATGGAGTAGAAAGTACATACTTTTGGGGGGGAATGTAGTGAAGTAAAAGAAAAAGTAAAATATAGTAGGGTACAGATACTATAAAAAATGACTTAAGTAATTCTTTAAAGTATTTTTACTTAAGTACTTTTTACCACTGGATAAAACTACACATGACAACATGTGAGTACATGTGAGAACATGATCTCATGTGAAATGAATGTGAAATAAATGTGAAATAAATGTGTCAACATGGGGATGCAAAATCTCAGCCAACGATAACATGAACAACATGACAACATGTGAGCGAGCACATGTGGAAACACGATCTCATGTGAAATAAATGTTTCAACATGTGATACCATGACACTACACGTGACAACATTTGAGCACGTGAAAACCCAGGAGTCAAATGTTATTTAGAATATTTTACTTTGAAAGGCATAACTGAATTTAATTCAATTTAAACAGTCATGGTTTCCTGCAGTTTTTGTCCAGTTCCCGGTTTGTTCCAGGGACGATTTTAGGACATTGTGTCACATTCCACTGGAAGTTTACAGCTAAATTCAGGTGTTAATGGATAGCATGCTGATTATTTGGAACTCAACATCACTTGGTATTTAAACTCACAACCTTTTGGTTGCTAGCTACCTGAAGTTCCTGCTGCGCCACCAGGTCTGTGGTCGTAATGAAGATTGGCAGGAATACATTTCTGCGCTTTGTCTAAAGTTGCAGTAAAATATAAAGTAAATATATATAACAACTTGAAGGTGTTATTTCTATAAAATGACAGTATGCAGCTGTATTCTGACTTCAATAACTATAAAATCTTATATCTTATACCGCCTTCCTGGCCTTAAATGGGATTTGAACTCATCACCTCTTGGGAGCTGACAAACTGAAATGTCCTGCTACAGTGCAGCTACACCACCAGATCCATGAGCATGACACCTACTACTATACCCATATTCAACGTCACTTAAATATTATGTCTTGCCCATTCACCCTTTGAATGGCACACATACACAATCCATGTCTCAATTGTCTCAAGGTCAAAATCCTTGTTTAACTTGTCTCCTCAACCTTCATCTAAACTGATTGAAGTGGATTTAACCGGTGACATCACTAAGGGATCAAAGCTTTCATCTGGTCAATCTATGTCACGGAAAGTGCAGGTGTTCCTAATGTTTTGTACACTTACTGTATATTAACACACACACAAAACAAAAGGTATGGTTAGGATATTGTTATCTGGAGTAGAAAAAGGGTCCAAGGTAAACTTTACAGGTACACATATGAACTCACATGGTACAGTTTTGTACCTTGTAAGTGTAATGGGACAATTTTCTACCCAATATTTTAAATATTGGATCATCACTGCGCTTTGATAGGTGGGGTCAATGTACTGGTGGGGCTCATTAGCATATTTTTGGGTGTTGCCAAATATTTTTGTATTTCTGCCAACCGTCAGTGGAAGTGTTGTAGCAGTTTAAGTGTTTGATGGTTATGCCAACATAAGTTGAGTTTTTCTGTTGATGATATATGTTCTGTAAGCTTGGTAAGAGAATGTGTCAATAATGAGCTGCACTCTGAAGTGGCTGTTGTACATTTTCCATTATCTTAATGGCAATTTGTTGCTGTGAATTTGTCATTTCTTAACTGGATACTTCTTGTCAGTAAGTTATTGTAAAAGTCACAATCATTTACTGGAAGAACATTGCCAGTAACCTACAGGGCACTTGCTGCCACTAGCAATACATGCTTGTAACCTACTGTGTCTTCACTGACTCTTCTGATGACAACATGCACATCACTTGCTGATTGGCAGAATACTGTAACTGCGCAACCTGTCAGAAGATTACAGGAGTGGCATATTTGAGGCGTGGCTTTCAGCGAGCTCTTTTTGGTCTCCCACGAGAGGGAATGTCTGTTCATAAACATTAAGCTTGTATATTGTTAGTTCCATGGCCTTGTTCAATCCTGATAAAATAGTAATGGGAAGTTTGGCTATTTTTACCAACTGATCTTTTTGACTTGTTCAGTAAAAATAATGAATATTTTGCTAATTTGAGTCCAGAACATTCTGGACACCTTACTGGTGAAAGATGAACTGAGAACTCGAAAGAGTCATGCTTCTATTAAGCTACCATTTGTGACTGAGACTTGCAAAAGTGTGCTTTAAACAATTTACATTTGTTGATTGATCTTCTAACAAGAGTAGGAGGAGTGTGACTTTGTGACAATGACCACACGAGCAGCCGCTCACAGATTTGACAGCTCTAACACTATCACGTGTTTACGCTTGCTCTGATTGAATCTAGGTCTTAATGTCAAGTGTTCCTGAGCACTGCTACTTTTTAGTTGATGTTGTCAGATAATTGCACCATTATTGTCTTGATTTCGGGAAGCTGTTAGAGAAGTGCAGGAATGTATACTTGCAAATAAATCTGTGGCCGATCTCTGTCATGAACACAGACCTGGTGGCGAAGCAGGAATTTTAGGTTTCTGTCATCTAAGAGGTTGTGAGGTAATCTCCCAGGTGTGGTTGCTAACCAATGTTGAGGTCAATTCCATTTATGTTCTATCTAGTCAATTCAGAAAGTAAACCCAATTCCTAGTTTTCCAGTATTTAAAAAAAAATGTAATTCGAATTTGAGTTTCTGTGTACTTCCTGAATACAGTTTGTTGTTGCATATTTACTGACAAAATACAGTTCAGCTGTAGAAATACATTAAAAGTTGTTTACACTAATTTCACAGCAACTCAGTAGCTGGTAACTTACTACAAAACAAACATTTGTGGAGTTTCATGTTATCACATGTTGAATCACATAACTTCAGAAGTGGAAAATCACATGATATCACACGTGAATTGTGAAATCATGTGAAAACTTCATTTGACCTTTCACATGTGAAAACGGGTTCTTGGAACACTCTACATGTGAACAAAAAACTAATTCAGGATTTGAGGTACAACACCCTTACTGCTATGCCACAAACTCTGCAGCATTCCCCTAAACATGCATATCCTATAATATACAGTTGAAGTCGGAAGTTTACATGCACTTAGCTTGGAGTCATTAAAACTCGTTTTACAACCACTCCACAAAGTTCTTGTAAACAAACTATAGTTTTGGCAAGTCGGTTAGGACATCTACTTTGCCCATGACACAAGTCACTTTTCTAACAATTGTTTACAGACAGATTATTTTACTTATAATTCACTGTATCACAATTCCAGTGGATCAGCAGTTTATATACACTAAGTTGACTGTGCCTTTAAACAGCTTGCAAAATGCCAGAAAATGATGTCACGGCTTTAGAAGCTTCTGATAGGCTAATTGACATAATTTGAGTCAATTGGAGGTGTACCCGTGGATGTATTTCAAGGCCTACCTTCAAACTCAGTGCCTCTTTGCTTGACATCATGGGAAATCAGCCATTCAAAAGAAATCAGCCAAGACCTCAGAAAAAAAATGGTAGACCTCCACAAGTCTGGTTCATCCTTGGGAGCAATTTCCAAACGCCTGAAGGTACCACGTTCATCTGTACAAACACTAGTATGCAAGTATAAACACCATGGGACCACGCAGCCGTCATACCGCTCAGGAAGGAGACTCGCTGTGTCTCCTACAGATGAATGTACTTTGTTGCGAAAAGTGCAAATCAATCCCAGAACAACAGCAAAGGACCTTGTGAAGATGTTGGAGGAAACAAGTACACATGTATCTATAACCACAGTAAAACAAGTCCTGTATTGGCATAACCTGAAAGACCTCTCAGCAAGGAAGAAGCCACTGCTCCAAAACCGCCATAAAAAAGCCAGACTACGGGTTGCAACTGCACATGGGGACAAAGATTGTAATTTTGGAGAAATGTCCTCTGGTCTGATGAAACAACAATAGAACTGTTTGGCCATAATGACCATCGTTATGTTTGGAGGAAAAAGGGGGAGGCTTACAAGCCGAAGAACACCATCCCAACCGTGAAGCACGGGGGTGGCAGCATCATGTTGTGGGGGTGCTTTGCTGCAGGAGGGGCTGGTGCACTTCACAAAATAGATTTTATCATGAGGAAGGAAAATTATGTGGATATATTGAAGCAACATCTCAAGACATCGGTCAGGAAGTTAAAGCTTGGTCGCAAATGGGTCTTCCAAATAGACAATGACCCCAAGCATACTTCCAAAGTTGTGGCAAAAGGGCTTAAGGACAACAAAGTCAAGGTATTGGAGGGGCCATCACAAAGCCCTGAACTCAATCCTATAGAACATTTGTGGTCAGAACTGAAAAAACGTGTGCGAGCAAGGAGGCCCACAAACCTGACTCAGTTACACCAGCCCTGTCCGGAGGAATTGGCCAAAATTCACCCAACTTAATGTGGGAAGCTTGTGGAAGGCTGCCCAAAAAGTTTGACCCAAGTTAAACAATTTAAAGGCAATGCTACCAAATACTAATTGAGTGTATGTAAACTTCTGACCCACTGGGAATGTGATGAAAGAAATAAAAGCTGAAATAAATCATTCTCTCTACTATTATTCTGACATTTCACATTCTTAAAGTAAAGTGGTGATCCTAACTGACCTAAAACTGACCTAAAACAGGGAATTTTTACTTGGATTAAATGTCAGGAATTGTGAAAAACTGAGTTTAAATGTATTTGGCAAAGGTGTATGTAAACTTCCGACTTGAACTGTATCTCTGCACTTAGCAAGAGTGCCATCTGCACTACTATTTTAGTTATCAGTTATTCTGACTCTTCTCTAATCTTTTATTTAATTAACTTATCTCAGCAATTTGAGGGTTTTCTGTATAGATATCTAATGTTGGTTGGGTATATAATTCTGCTTTAATGTTACTCCTGAATCACTATGATAATTATAATCATTTTTATTTCGTGCATGTTTAACAAAGCTGAGATTTACTTTGAAGTCCAAAGTGTGGGAATAAAGGTGAAATCAGTTACTGACACATACGTTGTGGTGTAGCACAACCATTGGAATGCTGTGAACCAGGAGATTGTGAGTTCAAATCCCTGGTAAGAATAACAATTGCTGTGTAAATAAACAAGCACAAGGTAAGCATAAATGTCAAATATTGAAGTTAAAATCACAGTGTGTGACATAACGCTTCATTTTTGTTTGCAGGGCATTACTTGTGAAATCTCATGTGAAAGGTTATGTGAAATATCATCACATGTGAAGTGTTCCAAAACACATGATTTCACATGTGCAAACTATGTGGAACTGCCACATGTGAAATCATGTGATTTTCCCATCAGGTAACCAAAGAGAAAAGAAAGAGAAAAGACTCACCCAAAACATGAACTTTGATCCTATTGCGCGTAATTAATGACCTTAATGACCTTGGTTTGCTCTTTGCTGATGCCTCCAAACAAAAATCAAAGGTGTGTTGTTTTTAGTTGCTTAGTGTGTGTGTGTGTGTGCGTGCGTGCACGTGCGTCTGCGTGGGTATGTGTGTGTGGTAGCCTGTGTGTTTATTTACAACCAAAGAGCTTTCAAAGTCGCTCGCTGCAGCACCTGAATTAGCAAGCATGTACCTTGGCCCCAATCATAATAACAGCAAGGAAGGCAGGATAATTGCTATCGCTGATTAGCCTCCTGTGGAAAGTAGGCCGGGGTTTCCAAGCATAGGACCTAACTAGGTTCTAGAATATTAATCAGCATTATGTTTTTGGTGTTAGCGACAGCCAACCATTGTACTCTTAGAATAATCATATAATAAGGCTTCAGATTTTAACCACTCTATTTCATTAATGATAATTAGTCATTTAATCATATGTCCTCTTTGATTGTGCTTGAAAACTTGAGTTTGAACATTTTAATTTTAAACAGACGTTACTCTGCATCCCTCTCATGTGTGACTTTCCCCTTGGTCTGATCAGGAGCCAAATGAAAAACACTCCACATGATGGACTGACGTCTCTATTGACAACATTATTGTGTAATGTTTCTCAGCGGGTGCGCTCGTTGATGAACAACAATGGAAATAGAATTGGAAATGGCTCATTATTATCGTACATTATTACAGTTTAGTCATGTGGAAAATACCAACGAACAAGCACTGTGTAGTGTACATCTGTGTGTTTTATGTGCATGTTTTCTGTGTTGACTGTGTCTCAACTGTGTTGTGTTTCAACTGTGTTTGCTGTGTCTCAACCGTGTTAGTTGTGTTTCAACTGTGTTTGTTATGTTTCAACTGTGCTTGCTGTGTCTCTCTCTATCGGTGTGGGCGCTATGACATCACCATCAGGTGAGGTGAAAGGGGCAACTGTCTCTACCCCCAGGCTCTCTTGCTCCCCAGAGTCCCAATTTATGTTCCTGGCCTTGTGTTAATCTACTTAATTAGATAACAAGAGGTTAGGCCTTTAAATCAAAGAGGAACCTTGCAGCGTACTGTACATATATACCTCAAAGGGCATCCATGCTATCAGATGTTTTCACCACCATACTGCTCACTATGCTGTCATCTGCTTGTATCTAGCCGCGTGGTGTGAGGTAGATAGTTATGCATTTATCCAAGCTTACAGACCAGTTTATAGTAAACAAGGTTTGCGCGTGTGTGATCTGTGATGTGATTCTGGTCAGATTAGATGATCATTTTCCTTTTATTCCCCTTATTAAACGGGATAACCCTGGTGCGGTCGGACCACCACACGGGAGAGAGATGAGGTTTGGGGTGCTATCATAACACGGCAGTCAGGTTTATATATAGCGTAGGGTGGTGGGTTGTGTGTCTCTGCACTGTGTTATCGGCTGATTTGATCATGTGGTGATGTGTGTGCAGGCTGAAAGCCAATAAGTGAGCATAGCATCTTGGGCAGATTCACAATCGTTTTTTTTTTTTTTTTTTTTTTTGACAGTTCTGAGATGCTCCCTGCAATGGCAGACACTTGCATGCAGAGAGAATCTCACAAATACTTGAATGCACCCCCCATCCAATTTAGTTTACATTAAAATTATTGGTAAATATCCATTTACATTAGAATAATATAATTTATAAATGCATCATTGTTTTACCTTTATTTTAACAGGTTAGTCTCATTAAAAGAGATTAACAAACTCTTTTACAAGAGAGACCTGTCCAAAATAGCAGCACACAAAGTTGAAAACACATTTACAACATAAAACATACAGTTATAAATATAACTATTGATCCCTGAAGGAGGGAACAAGATATAACATACTATCGGGAGTCAACGACCAATAATATTCACCTGAAGAAAACAGAAATCATGCCCCAATGGGCCAATGGATGCCGAGCCTGCCCTTGGAAGCCCCGCCTTCTTGGCTATAATACGGCAGCACACATTAATTCAGTTAATTCAGTAACACTCCTTAGCAAGCTCTAACCTCCTGACGGTACAGGGCCAAAATATGTTAGACCTTGTTCCCTCTTTCAGGGAAGAGTAGTTATATTCATAACTGTATGTTCCCTTTCACTCTGTATAACATTTTATTGTATTCTTTATTTTATTATTTGCACCAAAGAAAACAAGTGCCAGACAACAATACAGATAAAAAAATAAAAACAGTGTGCAGGTGTGGTTGGAAGCCCAAGGGCTTATATGAAAACGACACCACAAAAAAACAATACATAAGTACAAAAATAAAAAACAACGTTTGTTTAAACCGGTAACAAAACCTACTAGTTATTCATGTATAAATAAATTGATTAGTAATCATGATAAATAAATAATATTTGTTTTGTTGAAAAGTGTGTGTGCATGTGAGTGTGTGGTAGTTAGGCTATATGGAAGAGATTACTGAGTAGTTTGGTTCATCAGGCTGATCCCCAGTCTCCATGGAGGAGATTACTGAGTAGTTTGGTTCATCAGGCTGGCCACCAGTCTTCATGGAAGATATTACTGAGTAGTTTGGTTCATCAGGCTGACCACCAGTCTTCATGGAGGAGATTACTGAGTAGTTTGGTTCATCAGGCTGACCACCAGTGTTCATGGAGGAGATTACTGAGTAGTTTGGTTCATCAGGCTGACCACCAGTCTTCATGGAGGAGATTATTGAGTAGTTTGGTTCATCAGGCTGAACACCAGTCTTCATGGAGGAGATTACTGAGTAGTTTGGTTCATCAGGCTGACCACCAGTCGTCATAGAGGAGATTACTGAGTAGTTTGGTTCATCAGGCTGACCACCAGTCTTCATGGAGGAGATTACTGAGTAGTTTGGTTCATCAGGCTGACCACCAGTCTTCATTGAGGAGATTACTGAGTAGTTTGGTTCATCAGGCTGACCACCAGTCTTCATGGAGGAGATTACTGAGTAGTTTGATTCATCAGGCTGACCACCAGTCTTCATGGAGGAGACTACTGAGTAGTTTGGTTCATCAGGCTGACCACCAGTCTTCGCTTGAAGTTATTGAGGGATGATGGCCGACAGCAGTCCAAGCACACACAGGTTCCACCGGCTCAAAAAAGGGGTTACTGAAGCCACCTTTTTCCCTAATACTCATGAGGCCTGAAATTTCAGAGCCCCATAAAGGGAACCATAACCTGCAGGAACTTAGCTATGCACACTTACATGCTGCTACTGTAACTCAAGTCCATAGACACCACGGTTCCAAGAACAATACTTACCTTGCCAGCCTGAAATGACAGAACTCGTACAAGGAACCGCAAGTCCAAAACAACATAACACCTGCAGTGACTTGGTAAAGTGCAACTGCGCTGAATATCATCGAGCAGAGTCGAACCACGGCAGCCCCAGTCTCAAACCCACAGGAAAAATGCAGTAACCTGGAAGCCGTGTACTTACGTGCTGCCACGCAGCCTAAGGCTCAAACCAACAGGAAACTGTGGTAAGTTGGATAAATGTGCAACCTGCGCACTGCCTATCACCCAATCCCGGACCCAGTCATAAGAACACTATGAGCCACACTGGTAGCAGTTACATCCAAGTGATAAAACCTCGCAAAGGTATTTGAGATACCTCAACTCACTGCAGCACAGATATCACCAATCTTCATTCACCTGAACAATGTCCAAGAATCCGCCATACCCCTAGCGGAGGGAGGACGCACACTGCTAGGCAACCCTTGTCCTTTGCTGTCATATGCCAGGGAGATAGTCTCCACAATCCAACGAGAAAGATGATCCTTAAAAAAGCGCCCTACACTGTGCTGGACTAGCAAAAGACAAAAAGCTGGTCACAAACGCAGATATCCTTGGTCCTATCCATATATGTGCACAAAGCGCACACCGGAAACAGGCCACGCGACCTCCATTGTTCACTGGAAGCAAATGGAGGAGGTGAGAAAGCGAACAGCTTGAAAGCCAGGGACCTGTAAGACATAGGCATAACCTTGGGAGCAAAAGCTGCATTAGAATGTAACATCACTTTGGAGTCACAAGGCACAAACTCATAACACGATAGGGCTATTGATAGGGCGTGGAGATCCCCTGCGCACTTGGCTGATGCCAAGGCCATGGGCAGGGCAGTCTTGTAGGAAGGACCTTCAGGTCCACAGTCTCCACAGTGGTCCACAGTGGTTCAAACGGAGGTTTGCACAGAGTGTCCAGGACCAAAGTCAGGTCCCAGGTCGGGGCTATAAGCTTAGACACAGGTCTGAGCCGATGCATGCCTTTCAGGAACCACACCACCAGAGCATAAGATTTAGGGGTAGAACCGTCAATCCCTACATAAGATGCCGAGATGGCTGCCATATGCAGTGGCTTGCGAAAGTATTCACCCCCTTGGCATTTTTCCTATTTTGTTGTCTTACAACCTGGAATAAAAATCGATTTTTTTTGGGGTGGTTTGTATAATTTGATTTACACAACATGCCTACCACTTTGAAGATGCAAAATATTTTTTATTGTGAAACAAACAAGAAATAAGACAAGTCAATACTTTGTAGAGCCACCTTTTGCAGCAATTACAGCTCTTGGGGTATGTCTCTATAAGCTTGGCACATCTAGCCACTGGGATTTTTGCCCATTCTTCAAAACAAAACTGCTCCAGGTCCTTCAAGTTGGATGGGTTCCGCTGGTGTACAGTAATCTCTAAGTCATACCACAGATTCTCAATTGGATTGAGGTCTGGGCTTAGACTAGGCCATTCCAAGACATTTAAATGTTTCCCCTTAAACCACTCAAGTGAAGACTGAAACAGGTTTCTCTCAAGCATTTCCCTGTATTTAGCGCCATCCATCATTCCTTCAATTCTGACCAGTTTCAAAGTCTCTGCCGATGAAAAACACCCCCATAGCATGATGCTGCCACCACCATGCTTCACTGTGGGATGGGGCTCTCGGGGTGATGAGATGTGTTGGGTTCACGCCACACATAGCGTTTTCCTTGATGGCCAAAAATCTCAATTTTTGTGTCATCTGACCAGAGTACCTTCTTCCATATATGGCGAGCTTTGCAGCTCCTTCAGGGTTATCTTCGGTCTCTTTGTTGCCTCTCTTGCCTGGTCTGTGAGTTTTGGTGAGCGTCCCTCTCTTGGCAGGTTTGTTGTGCTGCCATATTCTTTCAATTTTTTTATAATGGATTTAATGGTGCTCGGTGGGATGTTCTAAGTTTCTGATATTTTTTTATAACCCAACCATGACCTGTACTTCTCCACAACGTTGTCCCTGACCTGTTTGGAGAGCTCCTTGGTCTTCATGGTGCCGCTTGCTTAGTGGTGCCCCTTGCTTAGTGGTGTTGCAATTTCTGGGGCCTTTCAGAACAGGTGTGTATATATACTGAGATCATGTGACATATCATGTGACACTTAGATTGCACACAGGTGGACTTTATTTAACTAATTATGTGACTTCTGAAGGTAATTGGTTGCACCAGATCTTATTTAGGGGCTTCATAGCAAAGGGGGTCAATACATATGCAGACACAACCTTTCCGTTTTTATTTTTTAGAATTGTTTGAAACAAGTAATTTGTTTCATCTCACTTCACTAATTTGGCCTATTGTGTATGTCCATTACATGAAATCCCCCCAAAATCTATTTAAATTACAGGTTGTAATGCAACAAAATAGGGCAAACGCCAAGGGGGATGAATACTTTTGCAAGGCATTGCAAACCTTCAATGTGGAAAAGAAAGGCCCTGCTCAAAAAGCTCTTGCAAGAGCTCTGAAAACGAGAAACTCCTTTAACCTCTCTGGGATATTCGGGACACAAACGCCCCACCTCAACAACAGCCAATGAAATTGCAGGGCGCCAAATTCAAAACAACAGAAATCCCATAATTAAAATTCCTCAAACATACAAGTATTTTAGACCATTTGAAAGATAAACTTGTTGTAAAGTTTGTAAAAGCCACAGTATCCGATTTCAAAAAGGCTTTACTACGAAAGCACACCAAACGATTATGTTAGGTTAGTACCTAGTCACAGAAAAGCACAGCCATTTTTCCAGCCAAAGAGAGGAGTCACAAAAAGCAGAAATAGAGATAAAATTAATCACTAACCTTTGATGATCTTCATCAGATGACACTCATAGGACTTCATGTTACACAATACATGTATGTTTTGTTCGATAAAGTTCATATTTATATCCAAAAATCTCAGTATACATTGGCACGTTATGTTGCGTAGTTCCAAAAACATCCAGGGATTTTGCAGAGAGCCACATCAATTTACAGAAATACTCATAATAAACATTGCTAAAAGATACAAGTGTTATGCATGGAATTTTAGATCCACCTTTCCTGAATGCAACCGCTGTCAGATTTCAAAAAAGCTTTACCGAAAAAGCACACCATGCAATAATCTGAATACAGCGCTCAGACAGCAAAACAAGCCATATAGATATCCGCCATGTTGTGGAGTCGACAGAAGTCAGAAATAGCATTATAAATATTCACTTACCTTTGATGATCTTCGTCAGAATGCACTCCCAGGAATCCCAGTTCCACAATAAATGTTTGATTTGTTCGATGAAGTCCATAATTTATGTCCAAATACCTCCTTTTTGTTCGCGCGTTTAGTACACAATCCAAACTCACGAGGCACGGGCAAGTCCAGGCGAAAGTTCAGACGAAAAGTCATATTACAGTTCGTAGAAACATGTCAAACGAAGTATAGAATCAATCTTTAGGATGTTTTTAACATAAATCTGCGATGGAACGCAGCTAACTCTCGCGTGATCAGCTCATGCCAGACCCATGACTCAATCAGCTCTCATTCCCCACTCCTTCACAGTAGAAGCATCAAACAAGGTTCTAAAGACTGTTGACATCTAGTGGAAGCCTTAGGATGTGCAATATGACCCCATAGACACAGTATATTCGATAGGCAATGACTTGAAAAACTACAAATCTCAGATTTCCCACTTCCTGGTTGGATTTTTTCTCAGGTTTTTCCCTGCCATTTGAGTTCTGTTATACTCACAGACATCATTCAAACAGTTTTAGAAACTTCAGAGTGTTTTCTATCCAAATCTAATAATTATATGCATATTCTAGCTGAGTAGCAGGCAGTTTACTCTGGGCACCTTTTTAATCCAAGCTACTCAATACTGCCCCCAGTCCCAAAGAAGTTAACCTGACACCAACCCTCAAACGTGTGCCACTTGTGTATATATACAACCCTCGGGTAAAGGGCGCACGTGGAGACTGTATAGTCCTAATCACATTCCAGGCTAAGTTACACAAGTAAAATGGGAGCTGTCTCAATATGGCCTTATAAATAAAAACGTACCAATGATTTAATCTCTGATTAGATAAGGAAGACCAGCCCACTCTCATATAGCGGGTACAGTGATGTGTGAGGAAAACTTTGGACTTAGTAACAAACATCAGCGCCCCATGGTACACAGTGTCCAGCATAAGTAATGACGCCACAGGGGCATACATGAACAATATACCACAATAATTAATTACAGGAACGAAAGTACCGGAAACAAGCCTCATTTTGACTTCAAAAGAAAACATTACTTATTACAAAAATAAAAACCACACTTGAGCCTAAGCTTTTTCACAAGACCTTGGAGGTGGGGTTTAAAGGTGAGATACACATCTATCAAGAAACCCAAGTACTTTTAAGTTGCTACTCTTTCTATTTGCTTGTCCACCATAGTGAATATACATGGAGGAGTCAGGTTTCATCTTCATTTTCTTGAAAACCATCAACTTTGCCTTTTCAGCATTTAAAAGCAACTTCATCTGTCAGAGCTAGACTGTAGTAAAGGCAGACTGCATATCTTCAAATGCCTTATTCATTGTTGCTGTTCAAAAATAAATAACTGTGATTTGACAAATTTCTACCAACATTATTAATAGTAAACAACAGCGGTCCAAGAACAAATCAAATCAAATGTTATTTGTCACATACACATGGTTAGCAGATGTTAATGCGAGTGTAGCGAAATGCTTGTGCTTCTGGTTCCGACTGTGCAGTAATATCTAACAAGTAATCTAACAGTTCCCCAACAACTACCAAATACACACAAATCTAAAAGGGGTGAATGAGAATATGTACATATAAGTATATGGATGAGCGATGGCCGAGCGGCATATGCAAGGTGCAATAGATGGTAAAAAATACAGTATATACATATGATATGAGTAATGTAAACATTATTTAAAGTGCCATTGTTTAAAGTGACTAGTGATCCATTTGTTAGTGGCCAGTGATTGGGTCTCCGTGTAGGCAGCAGCCTCTCTGAGTTACTGATTGCTGTTTAGCAGTCTGATGGCCTTGAGATAGAAGCTGTTCTTCAGTCTCTCGCTCCCAGCATTGATACACCTGTACTGACCTCGCCTTCTGGATGGTAATGGTGTGAACAGGCAGTAGCTCGGGTGGTTGTTGTCTTTGATCTTTTTGCCTTCCTGTGACATCGGGTGCTATAGGTGTCATGGAGGGCAGGTAGTTTGCACCCGGTGATGTGTTGTGCAGACCACACCACCCTCAAGAGAGCCTTGCGGTTGAGGGCGGAGCAGTTACCGTTCCAGGCGGTGATACAGCCCGACAGGATGCTCTCGATTGTGGATCTGTAAAAGTTAGTCAGGGTTTTGCATGATAAGCCAAATTTCTTCAGCCTCCTGAGTTTGAAGAAGTGCTGTTGCGCCTTCTTCACCACACTGTCTGTGTGGGTGGACCATTTCAGTTTGTCGTTGATGTGTACGCCGAGGAACTTAAAACTTTAAACTTAAAACACTTTCTCCACTACTGTCCCTTCGATGTGGATAGCGGGGTGCTCCCTCTGCTGTTTCCTGAAATCCACGATCATCTCCTTTGTTTTGTTGACTTTGAGTGAGAGGTTGTTTTCCTGACCTCCTCCCTGTAGGCCGTCTCGTCGTTGTTGGTAATCAAGCCCACTACTGTTGTGTGGTCTGCGAACTTGATGATTGAGTTGGAGGTGTGCATGGCCACGCAGTCGTGGGTGAACAGGGAGTACAGGAGGGGGCTCAGCACGCCCCCTTGTGGAGCCCCAGTGTTGAGGGTCAGCGAGGTGGAGATGTTGTTTCCTACCTTCACCACCTGGGGGCGGCCCGTCAGAAAGTCCAGGACCCAATTGCACAGGGCAGAGTTGAGGCCCAGGGCCTCCAGCTTGATGATGAGCTTGGAGGGTACTATGGTGTTGAATGCTGAGCTGTATTCAATGAACAGCATTCTTACATAGGTATTCCTCTTGTCCAGATGGGATAGGGCAGTGTGAAGTTTGATGGCGATTGCATTGTCTGTGGACCTGTTAGGGCGGTATGCAAACTGAAGTGGCTCTAGGGTGACCGAAGATGATTTGATCCTTGACTAGTTTCTCTAAGCACTTCATGATGACAGAAGTGAGTGCTACGGGCCGGTAGTCATTTAGTTCAGTTATTATTGCCTTCTTGGATACAGGAACAATGGTGGCCATCTTGAAGCATGTGGGGACAGCAGACTGGGATACGGAGCGATTTAATATGTCCATAAACACACCAGCCAGCTGGTCTGCACATGCTCTGAGGACGTGGCTAGGGATGCCGTGTGGGCCAGTAGCCTTGCAAGGGTTGACACGTTTAAATGTTTTACTTACGTCACCCACGGAGAAGGAGAGGGGGGAGAGCGCAGTTCTTGTTAGCGGGCCGCGACGGTGGCACTGTGTTATCCTCAATGCGGGCAAAGAAGGTGTTTAGTTTGTCTGGAAGCGTGCCGTCGGTGAACCGGGACGTGGCACCTGTGGCACCCCTTTCTGGACAGTTAACATATCAAATGACTTGCCATCAAACTGGACCCACGAGTTCTATCTGACAGGGAGCATTTGAACCATGAGACTGCCTGATCAGATAATCCTACGTTGACAAGTATTTGCAGCATGACGTCATGATCAACTGTGTCAACTGCCTTTGACAGCTCAACGAACCGGGAGACACAGTGCTGTTTCTTGTCGACGGCATCATTTATATCATGAGCAACTTTTGTTGCTGCAGTAGGAGTGCCATGCTATTTTCTGAAACCTCATTGAAACGTAGTTTTTACGTGTCAATTACATTTGATCTATTTCAATGAGCTTAGTTCAACTGTTGTAACCCAAAATATAAGCTTGTTTTCCTCCACTGTTTGTAAACGGTTTAAATGTAAATAAACACTGTACAGATTTAAAAAATAACTATAACTATAATTTTGATATCATGGATAGTCAGTCCTTGCATCCTTGGCTCTGTCTATGAATATGAGAGTGGTTACAATTCTCCAGGCCCATCCCTCAGCTTTTTACCAAAACAGAGGTGGGGTGACGGCTTTGTTATTGTTTCAATGAAGGATTCTAGCTTTAAGTATCTGTACTTTACGTGAATGTTAATATTTTTTACAAATTTTACTCTCGTACATTTTACCTGACAACCAAAACTCCTCGTAACATTTCCAATGCATTCCACAGTAACGGAATTGCACTGAGACTCCGATTTTTCACTTAAAATGTATGCCAAGCAAAAACCATTGATTTCAAAGTTTAACAAACCATACAGCTCTATGCACAATGACTACTTTTAACAATTTCCACAGAAAATTTTACCAAAACACATTTACTCGAATAACTGTGCAGATGCAAAGTTTGGTAACAGAATTTAAATAAAAGTTTCCACGTTTTCCAAAAAGCACAGCATAGTACAGTACAGTTCAGTGCAGTACTATACTCTACTTTTCTATACTGTGCTGTACTCTCTTGTACTGAACTATTCTCTACTTTTCTTTACCCTACTGTACTGTGCTGTCTGAACTTGTGAACCCAACTGTGGTTGTGACTATTATAATTTCACATAGATTTTTATTCTGGAAATTCTGTTGAACAAAATTGATATCAATAAAAACACAAACGAATTGATAGTTCTACCTTTACTTGTTACTTCTGTGAACTTTCCTCATGGGGGAGAGAAATAAAAAAATATATATATGTGTTTTTGGTAACGGAATTTCAAGGTACAAGGCAATGTTTCTTAAACTTAAAGAAAGCAGAACATTTCTCCAAAACTAAATATAAGTGCTTGTAACGCCCTGGGCGTCGGGGGGTGTGAAGTCAGACGCAGGAACAGCAGAGCTTCAATATGTTGTTTCTTTAATGCCCAACTGGCAAACAAAATGTCCAACACGGACTTACTGGGTGTCATACACAACTGTCCCAAAACACGGGAGACAAACCCAGTCCACAATACATATGTCCACTCCCGAAATCCAAAGCTACAAATGAACAATCCCACACAAAGAAGCGTAAGGGCTGGCTGACTAATAAAGCCACACTAATTCCCAACTACCTGAACACAGGTGATACAAATTAACACATAAGGGAGGGGGAGGAAAAAGAGTCAGTGGCAGCTAGTAGGCCGGTGACGACGACCGCCGAGCGCCACCCGAACGGGAAGGAGAGCCTGCCTTGGTTGAAGTCGTGACAGTGCTGATATTAGTTGGCAGGGGACTTTACTTCAACATTGTGTTTGGATGTATTTCTAATACCTTTTAAGACTTGTTCTGTTTTACCAGAAATCAACGCCTTTGCTTATTCCTAATTCTTAGGATGGAAAATATGTGAAAAATGTATATATACACCTTACCTCTTAGCTTTAATTTGACACCCAATTTGATATGCTCCTATGAACTTCACATCTCGCGCCTGGCTCCACAGTGTCTTAATGTAACAATGATTATTTCCGACACCAGTGCAGCTCAGTGTAAACAAGCGGAACGGTAGGGTCGGTATCTTCTTGCCACTCTAATGGCTGAATGATGGCCTGCGTCAAAAGCTGTGTGGGGAGAAATGAACAGCTTTTTACTCATGTCTCGTGAGAAACCACTGATGGTAATAATGAGAGGAAGATCATCATTAGTCTCACATCAGCACCTCTCTGTCTGTTGCACTGAATTGCATCATAGACATCTGTCAGGGGTAAGTTGTCGTACCCTACGCATAACCCTGCAGTTGTATTATTATCACACACCTCATTCTCTGATAAAATCAGCCTTACTATGTCTGGTAGTAGATTAGAAAGTCTAATTAGTCAGAGTTGTCTCTGAGTTTCCTTCAAATGGAATGCAGTCCTCTCCTCTCCAAAGTGTATAACTTTGCCTCTAGCACACATCCAGCCAACGCAGAACAGATTATTCACTATAATTGTTTGCACTTACTGACTCACAAAGCAGATTGGCAGAGTGCTCCATCTGTGTGGTATGCCCACGGTTCACAAACTCTGGGGACACTTTGTGTTACGCAGTGGAGACTGGCATCTGGGTTTGTCTGAATATGAAACCGTTTCAACTGGTTAGAGCAGTGAGAGTGAGTGGTTCTGCTTGTGTTTGTGCATGGGTAAGGTATCAACGTCAACTGCAACACATATCGAAGAATCATCACCTGGGTCCAGGGTGATGATTGTAGCCTCAAGCTAATGTGCAGTAGACCTTGAGTTGACATGATGATAACCTCCATCTCAGGTACATGTTACACATGCCCTGTTTTACCAACCAGCACCGTCCATTGAAATGTACTGTAAATGGTGGAGTCTTATTATCAGTTAATTTACTAGTTTGAATGGAAATAGAAATAAAGAGAGAGAGAAGCAATGACTTCCAATCTCCATTCACCAATGCTGTCCGGGATCCTTGGGACCCTACCGCATTGAAGTTGAAGTTTAAAATGGTTAAGGTAAGGGTTGAGGTTATGGTTAAGATTAGGGTACGGGTAGGGTTAGGGTTTCAGGTAGGGATGTCCCAAGGATCCCGGATAGCACTGACCATCTCCACTCAGCACAAATTACCCACAGTGCATTGCACTCTCCTCTCTTTTCACTCTTCCTCCCTGCCAAATTCCCTCACTAGCATGTGTCCCCTTGGCCCGAGGCACAGTGAGCCGTTACGGGCCTTGGCATGGCCTCCCACTGGTCCGTGTGCCAGCTCCACCAAGTATGATTGGCAGGATGGAGGTTGGAACAGTCCAACTCCAGCAACGCAGGGGACAGGGCTGTGTGTTGTGCACTGGGAGGTTGTGCAAATGTTATGATCAACTCCTTCCTCCATCCAAGTTGTGTGGTGTTACTAAATCATCTGGACATATGTTTATTTTCCCTCTAAAACAGCTTGCTGAGTTATTCTAGCTACACTGTGCAAACTAGCCATGTAACTTTGTTTTCAGTTCATTTCTATTTCAGCTAGGAGTGGAGAGAGAAGCAGTCTAAAGTGTATATATAATTCACCGCATCTGTCCAGGACATATGTTGTGTAATAACACTCCTTTACAGTATATGCTGCTATCCCTTGATCCGACCTCTCCTATCAAAATGGAGAGATGTTGTGAAGAGATGCGTTCCCTACGATACCGGCGAATACCTGCTCCCTCTGTTCTGGTCGTGATGACACGGCACAATGGAGGTCATCTCCAGCTCCATCCTGCAGTATGGATAAATCTCCAGTAATGAGGAGGTATGGATAGTGAGACGACACCCTGCCTGTGGGCTAATTATCCTGTATGTCAGAATTGTCATCAGGCCCATTGTGTAAGCACACACGGGAGGGTCATTCTCAATCAGACTCTCTTGTTGCCAGAGATCTTTTCTCTCTGCTGAAGAGTGCCTTTGAGGTGTGCTTGTGAAACAGAGCTACACAGCCATGACAGCTGGTATTTTGCATGAGTGAAGTCATGTGATGCTCCAGAACTTTTGGATAATTTCAGCCAGTAGTTTGAAAATGGTGGTCACGAGCCACAACTGATCCCCGTTTTTTGTGTTCTACGTCATCCAATTGTGTACCAAGTCATCCATTTTGTATGATATGTTATATCCTGTATATATATATATATATATATATACACTACCGTTCAAAACTTTGGGGTCACTTAGAAATGTCCTTGTTTTTGAAAGAAAAGTTTAAAAAAATGTCCATTAAAATAACATAAAATTGATCAGAAATACAGTGTAGACATTGTTAATGTTGTAAATTACTATTGTAGCTGGAAACGGCAGATTCTTTAATGGAATATCTACATAGGCGTACAGAGGCCTATTATCAGCAACCATCACTCCTGTGTTCCAATGGCACAGTGTGTTAGCTAATCTAAGTTTATCATTTTAAAAGGCTAATTGATCATTAGAAAACCCTTTTACAATAATGTTAGCACAGCTGAAAATGGTTGTACTGAAATAAAACTGGCCTTCTTTACACTCGCTGAGTATCTGGAGCATCAGCATTTGTGGGTTCAATTATAGGCTCAAAATTGCCAGAAACAAAGGACTTTCTTCTGAAACTCGTCAGTCTATTCTTGTTCTCAGAAATGAAGGACATTCCATGCGAGAAATTGCCAAGAAACTGAAGTTCTCATACAACGCTGTGTACCACTCCTTTCACAGAACAGCGCAAACTGTCTCTAACCAGAAAAAAAACAGGAGTGGGAGGCCCCGGTACACAACTGAGCAAGAGGATAAATACATTAGAGTGTCTAGTTTGAGAAACAGACGCCTCACAAGTCCTCAACGGGCAGCTTCATTAAATAGTACCCCCAGAACACCAGTCTCATCGTCAACAGTGAAAAGGCGACTCCGGGATGCTGGCCTTCTAGGCAGAGTTGCAAAGAAATAGACATATCTCAGACTTGCCAATAAAAAGAAAAGATTAAGATGGGAAAAAGAACACAGACACTGGACAGAGGAACTCTTTCTAGGCCAGCATCCCGGAGTCGCCTCTTCACTGTTGATATTGAGACTGGTGATTTGCGGGTAATATTTAATGAAGCTGCGAGTTGAGGACTTGTGAGGCATCTGTTTCTCAAACTAGACACTTTAATGTAATTGTCCTCTTGCTCAGTTGTGCAGGACATACCATATCATACATATCATATATTTAAGCAATAAGGCCCGAGGAGGTGTGGTATATGGTCAATATACCACAGCTAAGGGCTGTTCTTATGCACCTCGCATCGTGGAGTGCCTGGACACAGCCCTTAGCCATGGTATATTGGCCATATATCACAAACCCCCGAGGAGCCTTATTGCTATTATAAACCGGTTATGAACGTAGTTAGAGCAATTCAAGTAAATGTTTTGTCGTACCCGTGGTATAAGGTCTGATATACCACGGCTGTCAGCCAATCAGCATTCAGGGCTTGAACCACCCAGTTTATAATTATATATATATATATCATGGACTGCATCTTTAAATGTGTTTTCAACTTGTGACCTGTGTTTATTTCCTTTTAATGCACTTTATTTGTGTGAATTGATGTGTCACTTGCAGAGGGTGCATTACCATACACCAATGTACAGCATATAAATTTCGATGTGTGCTTTGTCAAGTCCAGTAATGTCTAAGCCTACTTGCCCTGCAATGTTTAAAAAATATTTGAGTGTGGATACTGGCTGTGCTGACTCTGAGTGCCCCTGTCCCTAAGCCATGTTGACAATGCAGCTGCGGCTGTGCCATATTGGCAGTAGGTTATGTTGTAAAAGCCCCTCTCACATCTACTCTGCAGGATAGTGCTGTCATTTTTTGATGTGCGTGCGTTCAAGCATCTGTGCGTCTGTGAGTGTGCATAGGCCCGTCTCTTTGCCAGCACAGTGGGAGACCTTTGTTAGTGACAAGGTTTTCATAGCAATGCTGCCAGCGCTGCATTGTTAACCGCCCTGTGTACCTCCAACACTGTCTCAGTGTGAGTGAGGCCCTGTGTGGGCCTTGTGTGTGTTTGGGCCCTGTGTGGGGCCACCTTTCTCCGTCCCATAACCCCCTCACCCCCTCTGAGGGTCTCTATAGCTCAGGCCTCAGCGTGTCCCTGGTACTGGGTATTGAGAGGGAGGAAACAGGGCATCCTACTGTGCCCCGAAAGCACTGAAAGGTTAGGGCCACTGTAGGCCTAGGAGATGCAGCTGGGGACTGTATTCAAACCCTCCATCACCATCAGAGAGATATTCTCCTCTTTTGTTTGTTAGCCATGTGAAAGATAATTAGGTAAACAACTCATAGCATGACTATGATAGGGGTTTGAGCGTGTTCTGTGTGGTGTCGTTATTATTGTGAAGTACCTGTTTAGGCAAGTATTCAATCCAAATTATTAAGATATTTCAAGAAGAGGTGGAATCCCGACAGTGCTGTATAAATGATGGTGAGATGCTTTAGGGGAAAAAATGGGGTGAATTTTCACCTGGTGAAGAGGCCTTTTAGAAATGAATGTGGCTGCTTTCTTTTTTAACTTATCTATTTTCTTTCCTCGCACTTCCTCTCTCTCTTTCTCTCACTCTCTCATCCCCCCTCCCCCTCTCTCCCTCTCTCCTTCCTGCATCATGAGGCAATTAATTCACTTCGATTTCTCTCTTCCGCTCGGGTCCAGATGCGGTCATTTGGAGATAGAGAGGCTGGAAAAGTCTGGCTGAAGGATTCATCTCTTCCTACCTCCTACTTTGTGTTTTATCGCTCTCCCTTTAAAAGTATGTTAAATGGAGAACTGCCCTTGTAGATCAACCCCTGCAATTCCCTGTCAATCTCCACAATGGTAGTGTTGTTGGTGGTGTAGAAGACAGTTTTATCTAGTCTATTCTTTTGGATTCAGTACTGGACAAACCGCAGGTATCTGAGCTGTCCAACTACAGGCCATGTAAACTAAGCTGTGGCAGCTGTCATAGGTGAGTTATTATGGTTCCTTTAGCATGAACAACATGAGCTTGATACAAGAGCCGGCTTATGATAGTATGGGTGGGTGGTGGATGGGATGGGAACACCAATCGGAAGTTTGGTGACAATTGAAGTTATTGGTGATTAGGTAGATGGGGGTTACATTAGTAGGTACTATTACAGTATTACTAAGTACTGGCATCACAATTCTGTTACATAACCACCCCTGCAGCAGTAGGAAGGATCAACCAGCAGCCATGTTATTTCCATTCTTCCCGGCACCATGAAACACAATGGTTCTAACGTTCTGCTAATGTTCCATAGTGCTGCAGAGCGGGTGTTTCAGGAACTATTTAAGGGCCTTTTGTCAGCCCTGTTACAGATTATGAACATGAATAGCAAGCGCACATCCTGGAACACGAGGTGTGTGTGTGTGTGTGTGTGTGCGCATGTGTGCGGGTGTGTAGTTGCGTGCTTCCGTGTCTGCATGCATTTGTGTGTACCCTTGTGCGTGTGTTTGCGAATATGTGTGTGCACTGGTACGTAAATGCCTTTTGTTTGTGCGTGTGTGTGTCTGTGTTACAGAATGGCGCCCTCCGTCACGACCACCTGAGGGGGTTGATGACGAGGGAGGTTGACAACACCTCAATGCATCCCTTGTTCCCCCGCCAACATGTTTATTTGCTCTTAGCCTTTCTTCCCTCCCACACACACACACACTCTTAGCTCTTAGGCATACAGGGGAGATTACTGTAGAGTAGATAACGTTTCCTGTTCCGTCGTGTAGCACATTCTAAAACCCCTACACAGCGCAGGCAAAGCCACTTACATAGCTGTACGCATGTGACAAGGACGTTTTGGCCTGATACTTTTACCCTTCACATTGTTTCCTTCATTCCACCTGGCCTTGGTATTCTCTGGTTGCTATGGCGTTCATTTGGAGAGACAGGCTCTACTTCTTGGCCTCATTCTCTGCGGAGGATTTCCAGTTACCTACTGTACCACGTACTTAGCACTTTTTGTTTCCTGCGTGTGTGTGTGTGTGTGTGTGTGTGTGTGTGTGTGTGTGTGTGTGTGTGTGTGTGTGTGTGTGTGTGTGTGTGTGTGTGTGTGTGTGTGTGTGTGTGTGTGTGTGTGTGTGTGTGTGTGTGTGTGTGTGTGTGTGTGTGTGTGCCGATTTGATTTAATATACTGTACATCAAAATATGATTACATTTTGGTCACCACAGCCTTTAATAATCATTTGATGGGTACTTATATTATTAATTGGAAATCAGTTTTTTTTTGCATTTCCCTAGAGTGAAGTGCCTTGCTCAAAGGCACGTCGACAGAATTTTAACCTTGTTGGCACAGGGTTTTGAGCTAGCAAACCTTTGGTTACTGGCCCAATGCTCTAACCGCTAGGCTACCTTCCACCCTTTATCAGCTTGTTTCCTGTTCATGGTGGGACCTGTGTGAAGTCTAACACCCTGAGTGAGTCATGGTGTGTGTCCCAAATGGCACTCTATTCCCTATATAGTGTACTTGTTTTGACCAGAGCCCTATGGGCCATGGCCAAAATTAGTGCACTATATAGGGAATAGGGTGCCATTTGTACCATCCATGGAGACTTGTCCAGGCATAATAAACACTGATTGGGGGTTATTTTCTGTGAATCAGGCCATTGTTAACTGTACCATTTTGATTGTCAGTGCATTTATTTCCACCTCATCTGAGCTCACGGGGCGCTCACAGCCAGGCAAAAAAACTACAGAGAAGAAATGTTTTGAACAAAGTAAACTTCATGAATTTCTTTGATTCAAAGAAACATCAAAGGTTCCTGGAATCCCTTTTCTCAGTATATATGACAGGAGACCTGAGGAGCATCTGACATTGCGTTGAAGAGACCACATGAGAGAAGGAACTGTACTTTAGCCTCAACCATACCATACAGTAAGCATAAGCAAGCATACTCTCTGCATTCGTAATGACACCCTATTCCCTATATAGTGCACTACTTGTAGTACTTTTTACCCATAGAGGGCCCTGATCAAAAGTAGTTCACGGAATAGGGTGCCATTTGAGAGACACGCCCTGAGACATTTGCCACATGAAGTCGTGTACTTGCTCTTTCACCCTGGGGTTGTCGCTTCAAGTCCCACACCAGCTGTTATCCTAAAACTCAAACACCCCTATGTCACTTTTATGCCCCCCTTTAGAATAGGTAGCAGGCTAAGGCTAGATGAATATTGATACAGTATATTGAGTCATAGGTTATTGCTTATGCTACTGGTGGTGGTAGTGTATTAGTGTTGTTGTCGTCGTCTGAGTCTTGACAGGACATGTCTTCACTCGTATAATACCACAACACTGAGCTGGTAAACTCTGTTCTGTAATGGAGTCAATCACCTTACAAGACCACCAGCGTTATATGCAAAATAGTATGAAACACATCTGCAGTCCTCGGATGTGGTGACTCACCTTCTGATAGAACAATATTAGACTCGAGGCTGAACTGTTCTGACTTCATAATCCACCGTATTCCTATACCTGTCATTTCACCAGTAATACGCAGGCCCTAATCTAATTGCTCTGTGGTCATAAATATTCTAAACATGGACTAGTTAGAGAACATTCTTCAGAACTCTGCTTTAAAATAATACCCATTCCAATGTCAGTTTCAATCAGGCAATATCCCACTGTATTAATTGGTGATATTGCTTTTCAAATGACTGGCGATTTGCTCCCCTCAGCTCATGTTTTTGGATGTAGATAACTGATTTGGGTGACTGTCTATCTGTCTATACTCATTTAGCTGGGCTGGGTAATGGGGTACGTTGTCTTTGTGAGGAGCAATATTGAGCTCATTTCAAGGACAGGTTGGAGTGACTGTGCGCCATGAAAATTGGGTTTTAGCCACGGCTGATACCTGTGTTTCTGTACAGGAGCTTATCACAAACTAATCAGAAATTATGTTTCCCGCAAGTCACCTCTGGTTGCATTTTTACCTCATGCAGTGTTTGGAAGATAATAATTGTTGGAGTTTTAATATTTAGTTTTTAGATTGTGAAGCTTTTCTCTTGACATTTCATCTCGCTGCTTAAATGATGAAAATAGCACAGAGAGAGGCAGCTGGAGAGGCGTCTGAGGTTAGGCAGACAGACGGGTGGACAGCCTCTATTCCCCCCCATTCCTCTGGCCTTGCCTACTTTACTCTTTCCTGTCTCTCTCACTTTCGCTCTAGCATGTTCTCCTCCTCAACTCTCTACCTTCTGCTCTTTCTCACTTTCCATCTCCTTTCTTTAGACTGGTTTATTTAGACTGGTTATCACAGATGAACAAAGCCAGAAAACATTTCGAAACCTCAGTCTGTTTATTTGTTCTTCCTTTGTCTGTCTGTATTATTAATTATTCACTCTCTTCAGTCTTATCTTCCGTCCCTGAGAGATAAGTGGTTTTTCCTTCGTGGTTTTCTCATAACCTGCTCTTTCTCCCTCCAAGGCCAACAGACAGAGTGATGGGCGGGGGGGGGGGGGGGGGGGGGGGGGGGGGGGGGGTTCCTCGCCCGTACCCAACTATATAAAAAATAAATATGGACACCCAGTCTAAACAGAACTGAGAACAACCAAACCTGGCCCGTATAATAGACCCGGTTGGGGTCCACACCCGATCTGATCCAATCCGAGGGAGGGAAGCAGCAGAAACTCTATATTTCTGCTACATTATTAGCTGAAGCTGTTAACTGAATGCATGCACTGAGTGAGAGCAGAACGAAGGAGTTAGCAGCAGACGCAGTGCGGTGTGTGTGTGTGTGTGTATGTGACTAAGTGGCGCATAGAGGAGAGAGAGAGAGACAGCAGCTACCAAGCCGACTTGCACCAGTTACTAACTTCTAGCTGCCAAAGATAGGTTATTTATCAGCCAATCTGATTACATCGTACCTGTTGTAATATGTCAGGTATATGTGTGTGTGGAGCACTGGAGGCCTGGACTGAGTGGCAGAGTGATCGCGATCACCGTCTAGGTATAGAGTAGACCCCGGCTGCCTGGGTGTGCATATGGGCGTACATCTACGGTTGTGTGTGTTTCCCATTGTTTTATTTGAGCTCTCCATTTTGCTGTGCCCACAGGACTAGAGGAGAAAGTGTGTGAGAGAAAGTGTGTGTGCCTGTCTCTCTCTCTCTGGCCCTGTGTGTGTGTGCGTGTGCGTGTGCGTGTACACGTCTCATCCATGTTATTCATCCCTGTGAAAGTTTCAGAGGAAGCAGAGCTGTGTTGAGTTGTTTGGAGGAAGCACTAAAGGGAGTGGTGAATTAGAGATGAAGAGGCCAAGTAGGATCAAAGCTGCTGGAGCTGAGGTTCTTTTCTGTTATTAAGGTTGTCAGGTGATTATACTCAGTTACAACTGTATGGGGCTTGTGAGGTAGAACCAGAATAATAATGATAATAATAATAATAACTTCCTGTCTGTAACATCCAGGAGGGGGAATTGTGTACAGGGCTCCTAAAGTATAATGCTGACCTGCACTCACACCAATACAGTCTCATCTGAACCCATCTAACTTACCTCCCTCCTCCAACCTCTCCTCTCTGTCACACTCTGGGGGATTGTCTTTGCATATTGAAGCATCTCAGCCAAAGAAAGAGCAGTAAAGTGCGGTGCCTGGACAAAACATTTACACAAGTATAGAACAAAACAAAATCACTACCATTTGCGTGTCCTGGTGAATTAGCCTAAGCCTCACTATGGATTTCCCTGTCGACGTCCCTGTAACTTGCAGAGTAAATGTCCAAACCCCTTGAGTGTATTTCATATCCTCATCCCTGCTGTTCCCCTGGGCCCAGTGCTGTCACTACCAGCCTGGCTGGATCACTAGGAGCCAGGCTCTTTCCTAATATACTAAGTGGAGGAAACTCTGTCCATTAGATTTAACTGAATTACTCATGGACCTGCAACTGACTCTGAATATTTCACTGGGTAATGAAGTCACAGATATTAGAGGTTGGCGGATGGAAGTAAGCCGCTCCATCTGAGAGGGTGGCTTGTTCAATCCACCCCTTTTTTTCAATTTTTGCCTAAAATGGCATACCTAAATCTAACTGCCTGTAGCTCAGGACCTGAAGCAAGGATATGCATATTCTTGATACCATTTGAAAGGAAAGACTTTGAAGTTTGTGGAATTGTTAAATTAATGTAGGAGAATATAACACGTTCGATCTGGTAAAAGATAATACAAAGATAAAAACATAATTTTTTTGTTGTATTTTTTTGTACCATCCATTATCTTTGAAATGCAAGAGAAAAGACCATAATGTATTATGCCAACCCAGGCACATTTTAGATTTTGGCCACTAGATGGCAGCAGTGTATGTCCAACGTTTTAGACTGATCCAATGAACCATTGCATTTCTGTTCAAAATGTTGTTTCAAGACTGTCCAAATGTGCCTAATTGGTTTATTAATACATTTTCAAGTTCATAACTGTGCACTCTCCTCAAACAATAGCATGGTATTCTTTCACTGTAATAGCTACTGTAAATTGGACAGTGCAGTTAGATTAACAAGAATTTAAGCTTTCTGCAAATATCAGATATGTCTATATCCTGGGAAATTCATGCTAATCACATTAGCCTATGTTAGCTCAACCGTCCCGCGGGGGACCCACCGATCCTGTGGAGGTTTTAATTAACCCTTTCCCAAAAACATTCGGAATTAACATTGAAAGCTGAAGTCAAACCATGTCAAACCGTGAGATCTTGTTGGTGGTAGACCTAAAGGGTAGGTGAGTGGGAGTGTGTGTGTGTATGCGTGCCTGGAGCACGTGTGTGGGTATGTGTGTGCGTGTCTGCATGCGTGTGAGCATGAACCCGAAGTGATTCACAGGAACTGCAATTACCAGGACAATTTGACACCTCGCAGTAGCCTGAGAATCTGTTGAGAGCTAAAAATCTGTACACCGTGTCCTCCCTTCATCCCTCTATCCTCACCTCCTTCCCCAACAAGCTCTAAAAGACTCACTGCACAATTAGACGTTTTCAACGTTTCTCCCTACCTCCACCTTGTCCTCCATCCATCCTTCCCTCCCCACTGCTCTCTGGCAGCAGAGGTGTGACACGTACATCACACATGAAAGGTGTAGAGGAGAAATGATGCATCCTCATTTCCACCACTTGCATTACTAGGTGTTATTGTGGCGACTACCGTGACGACGAGCATAGTGGCTTGCTGTGTGTGTGTGTGTGACGAATGTAACGTCGCGCCGTGAGGAAAAACGAAATGAGAGAGGATGTGTTTAGCAGAGGGCAGAGGCAGTGGATCTGGATTGTGTGTAGAGATTACACGTACACACACATGCACACACACACGTACACACACACACACATGCACAGCAAGCACATATGCACACATACACAGGGGACGTCCTTGTCCCTGTTTCTCTTCCCTCTGATGTTGTCCGAGGACACTGTGCTCTGACGCCACACAAGGACTCACAGAGGGAGAGAGGGAGACGAGGGATTGTGTGTGTGAGTGTGAGTGTGTGTGTGTGTGTGTGTCGGGACAGGGTGTAGCAGATTAGCCACCCCTGTCATATGGTCCATCACACCCTCTATTCTGGGACACTGACTCATGTTTCAGAGCCGGACCAGTGGGTGTCCCACATTAAGATTGTGTTAATTTCAACCAAATTAAATGTTGGTTGTTGTTGGAGTCGTGGATGAACAGGGCTTGCAGAAGGGGACTAAACATGCACCCCTGAGGAGCCTCCGTGTTGAGGGTCAGCGTAGCGGATGTGTTGCTGCCCATCCTCACCACCTGGGGGCATCCTGTCACAGATCTAGTTGCAGAGGGTGGCCTTCATCCCAGGTTCCTTAGCTTAGTGATGAACTTGGAGGGCATTGGTGTTGAACGCTGAGCTGTTGTCAATGAACAGCATTCTCATGTAGGTGTTCCTTTTATCCAAGTGGGAAAGGGCAGTGTGGAGTGCAATAGAGATTGCATCATCTGTGGATATGTTGGGGTGGTATGCGAATTGGAGTGGGTCCAGTGTTTTCGGGATGATGGCGTTGATATGACCCACGACCAGCATTTCAAAGATTTTCATGGCTACAGATGTGAGTGCTACAGGCGATAGTCATTCAGACAGGTTACCTTGGTATTCCTGGACACAGGGACTATGGTCGTCTGCTTGAAACATGTAGGTATTAAAGACTGGATCAGGGAGATGTTGAAAATGTCAGTGAAGACACTTGCCAGCTGGTCAGCGCATGCTCTGAGTACACATCCTGGTAATCCATCTGGCCTAGCGGCCTTGTGAATGTTAACCTGTTTAAAGGTCTTACTCACGTCGGTCACAGAGAGTGTGATCACATAGTCGTCTGGAACAGCTGGTGCTCTCATGCAAGGTCCAGTCTTGCTTGCCTTGAAGCGAGCATAGACAACATTTAGCTCGTCTGGTAGGCTTGTGGGGCAGCCCGCGGCTGTGTTTCCCTTTGTAATATGTGATAGTTTGCAAGTCCTGCCATATCCGACGAGCGTCAGAGCTGGTGTAGTAGTATTCCTGCATTGAAACTTTGCCTGTTTGATGGTTAGTCAGAAGGCTTAGCGGGATTTCTAATAAGCATCCGGGTTAGTGTCCTGCTCCTTGAAAGCGGCAGCTCTAGCCTTTAGCTCAGTGTGGATGTTGCCTGTAACCAATGGCTTCTGGTTGGGATATGTACGTACGGTCACTGTGGGGACTACGTCGTCAATGCACTTATTAATGAAGCTGGTGACGGATGTGGTAAACTCCTCAATGCCACTGAGTCCCGGAACATATTCCAGCCTGTGCTAGCTTTATCTGACCACATCTGACTTTCTGTGTGAATTTTTGCTTGTAAGCAGGAATCAGGAAGATAGAGTTATGGTCATATTTGCCAAATTGAGAGAGAGAGAGCGCTTTGTATGTGCCTCTGTGTGTGTAGTGGAGTAAAGGTGATCTAGATTTTTTTTCGCCTCTAGTTGCACAGCTGACATGCTGGTAGAAATGAGGTAAAACGGATTTCGGTTTTCTTTCATTAAAATCACTGGCCACTAGAAACACCACTTTTGGATGAGCATTTTCTTGTTTGCTTATGGCACTATACGGTTTGTTGTGCGGACTTAGTGCCAGCATCGGTTTGTGGTGTTGAAAAGACAGATACAAAAATATAGATACAAACTCTCTTGGTATATATTATATTCTACAACTTATCATGAGGTATTCTAACTCAGGCGAGCAGAATCTCGAGACTTTTTTAATATTATAAGACTGCGCACCAGCTGTTGTTGACAAGGAGACACACACCACCCCACTTGCTACCGTTCTATCAGGCTGATACATAATAAAAAACTGCTTGAATATTGTACTTGTTCAGCCAAGTTTCTGAGAAACATAGGATATTACAGTTCTTCAGGTCCAGGTGATTGGATAGTGTCGACCGGAGCTCGTCCAGTTTGTTCTCCAGTGATTGTATATTTGCCAAAGAACAGAAGGCAGAGACGGATTATTTACTCGTACGTGCAGTTTCATCAGGGTGCCCGCACGTCGGCCTCTATATAGCTGTCTCTTTCGTTTCTGAGTGTCGGGGATAGGTTCTGGTCCGGGGTGAGCAGGATGTCTTGTGCCACCAACTCACTGAAGTAGAAATCTTTATACAAATCGAGGTTAGTGATCACTGTTCTGATGTGTTTTCAGTCATAGGAAATGATGGCTGATACATTACGAACCAAAAAATGTAAGACACACCAAATCCCTCACACACACACACACACACACACACACACACACACACACACACACACACGCACACCCACACAGAGAGACACACACACACACACACTTATCCCTATGCTTCATTATCACACATTCATCACCTAGGACTACTGTTGAAGACTGCTGGTTCTGATGTATTGTTCTGATTCAGGCAGTGACTGTATTCAGTCACGCAGAGTTGTGTAGCCGCGACACAGCCGCATGGGTTTCATCTGTTATTGAAATCGGTCTTATCCAACAGCTCTTGTAGCCGCACTTGTATTACATTGTCACTTGTTAGAATCAAGTGTTTAAATCTATTTTTGGTAACCCTTTATACGTATGTAAATCTGATTTGTACATATTCTATTATAATCTCTCAATACACTGATTATACCAAACATTAGGAACCTAATATAAAGTTGCACGCCCTCAGAACAGCCTCAATTCGTCGGGGAATAGACTCTACAAGGTGTAGAAAGCGTTCCACAGGGATGCTGGCCCATGTTGACTCCAATGCTTCCCACAGTTGTGTCAAGTTGGCGGGGTGTCCTTTGGGTGGTGTATACCATTCTTGATATACACAGGAAACTGTTGAGGGTGAAACTCAGCAGCGTTGCAGTTCTTGACACAAGCCGGTGCAAAGGTGTCCTTAATGTTTTGTATACTCAGTGTACATCTCGCTTTCAAGTATATTGAAAACAACATCAACCGGCCGCATTCCCCTCTTGTCAATGCCGGTGTAATATCTGATTAGAGTCATGCGTCTCCCTCTTCTCCCTAGGAGGTTTGTGTCTCTTCTCTCCGTGTTGTTTCCTCTGCATACTAATGCCTGTGTGTTTGACTCCAGGGTTCTTCCGTTGGCAAGGTCACACGTTCACCTCCTCCTCCACTCCTCTCCTCCTCTGATCCACTCCTCATGGGAGTCCCTTGTCTCTGCTCCTGCTAATAGCAATCATCTCTTCAGATAAACAGTTTTGGTCCTTCTAGGGATTCTCCAGCCTCTTACCCTGTTGCTGTGCTCTCTCGCTTGCTCTCTTCTGTCCTCTCTGTAGCCCTCCCTCTGCTCTCCAATGGGGTTCTTGAGGAGCTACAACATTTCAATGCTATGCCACCCTGAGTGTGGGATTCACAGTGCTCCGGGCTCAATAGTTTGTGAGTGTGTGTATGGGCTTGCCAGAGCCCATACACACACTCATTCTGTCAAGCCACTCTATTCTTCTCTACTGAATGTGAGAATTATTGCCTCCTAATAATCTGCTGCTCTGGAGATCCACAGGGACATGCCTGACCTTCACACACACACACACACACACACACACACACACACACACACACACACACACACACACACACACACACACACACACACACACACACAGACGGACCAGTGTAGGTTGCTGAGAGGAGGACGGCTCATAATAATGTCTGGAACGTGGAACGGAGCAAGTGGAATGGCATCAAGCACAAGGAAACCATGTGTTCGAAGTGTTTGATACCATTCCACCTATTCCGTTCTAGTCATTACCATGAGCCTGTCCTCCCCAACTAAGGTGCCACCAACCTCCTGGGACACACACACACACATCCTCTCCCCTGATTCTGATTTGGGGTGGTCCGGACAAGCCTTGATTTCAACGTCAAGAGACGTTTATTTTTGGTCCAGACCAAATCTGAACCAATGATAGACGTCCTTGATTTAGCCCAAACATAGACGTCTATAATTGGATCAGATTTGGTCGGGTCCAGACCAATCATAGACATATTTGTTCAACAAGTTTGCACAACACAGTACAGTACAGCAGAGTACAGTAAACTACAGTACACAGTACAGTAAACACAAGGTGTAGTTGAGTACAGCACCCTACTAAACTCTACTGAATTAAACTATACCGTATTGTACTGTACTCTACTGAATTAGAGCAGCAGATTATTAGGAGACAGTAATTTGTCGGACGTGGCCACGGTGTCCTCCACCCCCCCCCCCCCCCCCCCCCCCCCCCCACCCCCCCGGGTCTTCGGTCTCAGGCTCTAGGGTCAGTCTGTTAAATCTGGTGTAATTCTCCTGTCTTATCGGGTGTCCTGTGTGAATTTAAGTATGCTCCCTCTAATTCTCTCTTCCTCCCCTCCCGGAGGACCTGAACCCTGGGACCATGCCCTGATGACTCCTGGCTGTCCCCAGTCCACCTAGTAGTGCTGTTGCTCCAGTTTCAACTGTTCTGTCTGCGGATATAGAACCCTGCCATGTTCACCGGACGTGCTACCTTGTCCTGGACCTCCTGTTTTCAACTCTACTTCTCTCTCTTTCTCTCTCTCTCGCGCTCTTTCCCGCACCTGCTGTCTCGACCTCTGAATACTCGGCTATGAAAAGCCAACTGACATTTACTCCTGAGGTACTGACCTGTTACACCCTCTAGTCTACAACTGCTGTGATTATTATTTGACCCTGTTGGTCACCTATGAACATTTGAACATCTTGAAGAACAATCTGGCCTTAATGTCCATGTACTCTTATAATCTCCACCCGGCACAGCCAGAAGAGGCCACCCCTCAGAGCCTGGTTCCTCTCTAGGTTGCTTCCTAGGATCCTCTTTCTAGGGATTTTTTCCTAGCCACTGTGCTTCTACTTCTGCATTGCTTGCTGTTTGGGATTTTAGGCTGGGTTTCTGTATAAGCACTTTGTGACATCTGCTGATGTAAAAAGGGCTTTATAAATACATTTGATTTGAATTAAACTATACTGTACTTTAGTGTACTGTACTCTACTGAATTAAACTATACTGTACTGTACTTTTCTGTACTCTACTGTACTATACTCTAATGAATTAAACTCTACTGTACTGTGTTCTAGCATAATGTACTGTACTCTTCTGTGGTCTACTGTGTTGTACTGTACTACATAGCCTAGACGTCTTTGATTCGTTCAGATTTGGATCTGGTCCGCACCGACCAAATGTGTACTTGTTTGGGGGCGGAGTTTATTCAAATAATACCCAGCATGCTTTGCAAGTGTTTACATTTAGGTCAGTGCATTTAACTAAGGTAGATAAACAACAACATATCACAGTCATAGCAACTACAAAAAAAATCTCTAACCGTTACTCAGAATGTTATTGTAATTGAAGTGTTCTGTTGGTTGATTTATCATGTTGGATAGACTTCAAGATCATTGCTGCTGGAGTTAAAGTACAAAAAGGTAGAAAAAAAACCTAAATAAATTAAACAAAATCCAAAAAATATACTTTAAAAAAATAATAAAATGAAAGAAAAACACTTGAAATATTACCTAATATAAACTCAGCAAAAAAATAAATGTTTTTCAGCATTTATTTTCAGCAATCTTAACATGTGTAAATATTTGTATGAACATCACAAGATTCAACAACTGAGACATAAACTGAACAAGTTCCACAGACATGTGACTAACAGAAATTGAATAATGTGTCCCTGAACAAAGGGGGGGTCAAAATCAAAAGTAACAGTCAGTATCTGGTGTGGCCACCAGCTGCATTAAGTACTGCAGTGCATCTCCTCCTCATGGACTGCACCAGATTTGCCAGCTCTTGCTGTGAGATGTTACCCCACTCTTCCACCAAGGCACCTGCAAGTTCCCAGACATTTCTGGGGGGAATGGCCCTAGCCATCACCCTCCAATCCAACAGGTCCCAGACGTGCTCAATGGGATTGAGATACGGGCTCTTCGCTGGCCATGGCAGAACACTGACATACCTGTCTTGCAGGAAATCACGCACAGAAAGAGCAGTATGGCTGGTGGCATTGTCATGCCGGAGGGTCATGTCAGGATGAGCCTGCAGGAAGGGTACCACATGAGGGAGGAAGATGTCTTCCCTGTAACGCACAGCGTTGAGATTGCCTGCAATGACAACAAGCTCAGTCCGATGACGCTGTGACACACCGCCCCAGACCATGACGGACCCTCCACCTCCAAATCGATCCCGCTCTAGAGTACAGGCCTCGGTGTAATGCTCATTCCTTCGACGATAAACGCATATCCGACCATCACCCCTGGTGATACAAAACCGCGACTCATCAGTGAAGAGCACTTTTTGCCAGTCCTGTTTGGTCCAGCAACGGTGGGTTTGTGCCCATAGGCGACGTTGTTGCCGGTGATGGCTGGTGAGGACCTGCCTTACAACAGGCCTACAATCCCTCAGTCCAACCTCTCTCAGCCTATTGCGGACAGTCTGAACACTGATGGAGCGATTGTGCGTTCCTGGTGTAACTCGGGCAGTTGTTGTTGCCATCCTTTACCTGTCCCGCAGGTGTGATGTTCGGTTGTACCGATCCTGTGCAGTTGTTGTTACACGTGGTCTGCCACTGCGATCATCTGTCCGTCCTGTCTCCCTGTAGCTCTGTCTTAGGCGTCTCACAGTACGGACATTGCAATTTATTACCCTGGCCTCATCTGCAGTCCTCATGCTTCCTTGCAGCATGCCTAAGGCACATTCACGCAGATGAGCGTGGACCCTGGGCATCTTAATTTTGGTGTTTTTCAGAGTCAGTAGAAAGGCCTCTTTAGTGTCCTAAGTTTTCATAACTGTGACCTGTCACACCTTCTACCGAAGGTAACTCCTCTCCCTGTTCGGGCGGCGGTCGGCGTCGCCGGTTTACTACCCGCCACCAATCCCTTTTTCCTTTTCTGTTTGTTTTGTCTGTGTTTCTTTTCACACCTGGTTTTCATTTGCGATTATTTCTGTGTGTATATAGGGTACCTGTTGCCTGCCTTATTTCGCACGTTATCACACTACCGTCTGTAAACTGTTAGTGTCTTAATGACCGTTCCACTGGTGCATGTTCATTAATTGTTTATGGTTCATTGAACAAGCATGGGAAACAGTGTTTAAACCCTTTACAATGAAAATCTGTGAAGTTATTTGGATTTTTTACAAATTATCTTTCAAAGACAGGGTACTGAAAAAGGGATGTTTCTTTTTTTGCTGAGTTTATATTATTAGAAAAACGTACATGAACGTATGTGATATAGTGATGGGACGTTTGTCTCTTTTTAACCTTTCTCGCCCAGGGGTTCCGCTAGCGGAACACCCACAACATTCCGCTGAAAAGGCAGCACGCAAAATTCAAAAATATTTTTTTGAAATATTTAACTTTCACACATTAACAAGTCCAATACAGCAAATGAAAGATAAACATCTTGAGAATCCAGCCAACGTGTCCGATTTTTAAAATGTTTTACAGCGATAACACAAGATATATTTATGTTAGCTCACCACAATAGCGCAACACACAACGCCATTTTGTCACCGCAAAGATAGCTTTCACAAAACCCACAAATAGAGATAAAATGAATCACTGACCTTTGAACAACTTCATCAGATGACAGTCTTATAACATCATGTTATACAATACATTTATGTTTGTTCGAAAATGTGCATATTTTTTAGCTACAAATCCTGGTTTTACATTGGTGCCATGATCATAAATGGCACCAAAACAGCCAGAATAATTACAGAGAGCAACGTGAAATACATAAATACTCATCATAAAACATTTATGAAAAATACAATCTTGTACAGCAAATGAAAGATAAACATCTTGTGAATCCAGCCAATTTTTCCGATTTTTTAAGTGTTTTACAGCGAAAACACAACATATATTTATGTTAGCTCACCACAATAGCGCAACACACAAGGCCATTTTGTCACCGCAAAGATAGCTTTCACAAAACCCACAAATAGAGATAGAATTAATCACTAACCTTTGAACAACTTCATCAGATGACAGTCTTATGACATCATGTTATACAATACATTTATGTTTTGTTCGAAAATGTGCATATTTATAGCTACAAATCTGGGTTTTACAACGCAGCCATCGTCACAAATAACACCAAATTGTCCGGAGAAATTTTACACAGCCACGTAATCTAACCAAAAAATTCATCATAAACTTTGCTGAAAAATACATGTTGTACAGCAAATGAAAGATACACTGGTTCTAAATGCAACCGCTGTGTTAGATTTAAAAAAAAATAACTTTAGTACAAAGCACAGCATGCAATAATCTGAGACAGCGCTCAGCCATTCTCCGCCATGTTGGAGCCAACATATTCCACAAAAATACGAAATAACATAAATATTCTCTTACATTTGATGATCTTTCATCAGAATGCAGTGCAAGGAGTCCTAGTTCCACAATAAATCGTTGTTTTGTTTTAGAATGTCCATTTCTTCTGTCGAATTAGCAACTTTGGCTAGCATAATGGTGCTCACGTGTCCATGAGCGCTTTGCGCATGGAACGAAAAATTCCAAAAGTCATAATAAAAGTTGAATAAACTGGTCAAACTCAGTTGAAAATCCATCTTTATGATGTTTTTCTCATATGTATCCAATAACATCCCAGACGGAGCATTTCGTCGTGTCTACCTAACGCATTGCAGAAAATGATATGGTGCTCCAGGTGCGCAGCAAAATACTGCCAATATGGCGGGCCTGTCACTCCAAAAGCTCTCATTCGGTCCCACATCAGGCTAGACACCTCATTCAACATTCTACTGCCTGTTGACATCTAGTGGAAGGCGTATGAAGTGCATACAGATCCATAAATACAAGGCAATTGAATAGGCAAGGCCTTACACAGAGACCCATTTTCAGAATTTTCACTTCCTGTTTGGAAGTTTGCTGCCAAATGAGTTCTGTTTTACTCACAGATATAATTCAAACAGTTTTAGAAACTTCAGAGTGTTTTCTATCCAATAGTAATAATAATATGCATATCGTATGATCTAGAACAGAGTACGAGGCCGTTTAATTTGGGCACTATTTTTTCCCAAAGTGAAAAGGGCGCCCCCTATTTGCAAGAGGTTTTAACAACTCTGACCTTTTAGAGTCGTTCAGTGAGAATAAAGAATTGTTTAAACTCCTTTCGTTCATTTGAGTCAGTAATACCCTAGCATGCAGGATCCCCTACCAGCGAACGATGAACTAAAAACTCGAAAGAGTAATGATTCTACAAGCCTCTCGTTCACATGTCCTTCACTATAGGGGGCCTATTTGTGACTGAGACTTGTAAAAATGTGCATTAATAAACAATGTACATTTGTTGATTGCTAGGCATACAAATAAGATAATTTTTTAATATAGTTTAGACAAGGTCTATTTGTGGAGGCCGCAACAGGGCTAGGCTAGATTGTGAACGACACTTGGAGGAATGCATTGCTTGACTTCCGTGAAAGTGATATGCAAAATAAAGTTCGCCAACTGCAGCCCCCAAAACAATTTGTTCTCGAGTTTGAGTTTTTTGAGAAGAGTTTTGGTTCTACAAAGTTGTGTCCTTCATAACATTCTACAATCATTTAATTGCATTCATTCTTGCACGATGAGATCAATTATCAGTCGGTGCCATTTAAGATGTGTTTATGTATATTACAGCATATTGAATGACTCATTCATATTCCATTCACACAGCTCAATGTAACATCGGTAGGTTTAGGCTACTACATAATCCTCAATGTTTTCCCTATACCCATCATGAGGTTGCTACAACCTAGCCTACAAATTAAAAATATAACGGGTCGAGAGACAAATGGGAGTAATCAATGTGACAAACAGTGAGACATTCAGTACTGCCTTGCAAACTCTTGTCTTCATCTAGATGATCTAGGGTGTAATCATTAGTCCAAACGAGAGTTTCTATTTAAACAAATTCAGGTAAGTTTATCCCTGTTTTGTTCTGTTTAAGAAACGTTTTTCAACAGAATCGGCAGAATGAATATAGCCCTGATCACCCGCACACATAGTTCACTTTCATAGCAACCACATACAATCAGGATCAGCACTTTCTCGTTGTACAATTCCTTCTAGCATCTACGCACTCTCCTCCTCCTACATTTTCCCTTCTCTTGTGGACTTCAGTGTACAGCACAACAGCTGTCTGTGACCGGGCGAAAAAACCTTTCCAAGCCAAACCTTCAAAACATAACTGCTAACCGCTACACACATCCTACATCGTTGTCAATGTCACCATATTAGCTAACGTCATAGTCAACATACATACTATAAACTAATGCGTTAGTAAACCCTCTACAATCACGCAGTAGAGTGTACAGCAAGCAGTTTAGCAGTTACACTGGCGGGCCCCAGTAGCAATAAATCTCTCGACCAGAGAGTGAAATGGATGTTCAGTTAGGACACCATTCTGCACCAGTCCCTCTGCTCTCATTACACATTCAAGCATTCTACCCCCTGTCTCTCCCCAGACACACTCAATTATTTAGCTGTAGATTAATATTAGAGTGTATGATAAACAACCAGGACACTTCTACTCCACCCTCAGAGGACAGGAGCGGTGACGTGGTGGAGTTTTGGCAATACAGTGCAGTGCATTGGCAGTATTTAGTAGAGTACATAAACCAAGCAGGTAACATTTAGGTGAAATGCAGTACTAGACCTGGATCAGAGTGATGCAGATTTGGCAGAGATATCGGAGTGTGTATTTCTGTTAGAAGCTGAAGCTTTGATTTGGTTGAAAGCCAGAAGGGAAAAGATAACTACTCCTACTCGACTCCTGCAAGTGTTTCAGTCAGTTAGTCAACACACACACACACACACACACACACAGAAATACTTTGTAAGGTATTGCTCCCCAGCATTAATTAGTTTGATTCACTCTGTGTCCGCCACACTAGCAACCATCCCCAGGGTAGCCAACAAACAAACGTGTGTGTGTGTGCTATTGATATTGTCAGATATTGTCAGATGTGGTACCCAGGATGATATTTACCCTCTTGAGTTGTCTAATTAACATACAGTAAACAGGCTGGCAGCAACAGCCCGGATGGAAGAGAGACGAGTCATGCCAGCTACCTCTGCAACCAACCAGAACCACTAGGAAGGTACATCTGAGAGGGAGGTGGAGAATGGAGAGAGGTAGGGATAGTTAGAGGGAGAAAGATGGATTTTAGGGAGAAAGGGGGTATATAGAGATGGAGGTTAGAGATAGAAAAACAGGAATCTGAAGAGGACAAGTAGAATGAGAGTGGAGGTGGAGGAGAGTGATAGAGAGAAATAATTATAGATATACAGTAAGAGCGGGGGGAGAGAAGGAAAAGATGAGAAGAAAGGCAAAGGAGGAGAGGCAGGGGAGAGAGGGACAGGGAGACAGAGTGGAAGGTGAGAGAAGGAGAGAGGTAGAATGAAAAATGTTAGAGGGACACAGTATGTTTGTTGATATCGTGGGGAGAGAGGGAGAGGAAGAAGAGGGGAGGGAGTGAGAATGAGAACTGTTGAGGTAGAGTGAGAGGGGTCATTATCATGCTGGAGATGGCTGGCTGTCACGCTTGGCTGTTGAAGAGAGGAGACACGACTCAGAGATGTGGACACTATCTTGTCGTGTGTCGACACATTGCATGTCTGGCGCTGTAACATATGGACTGCTAATGTCTTCTCTGGCTGCTGGCTAAGGGAGGAGAATACTTTGAGATAGGCTTGAGGTGAACAGGCTGGGTATATAAACACACTGAAACTGAAGCCAATATTAGCCACTCTAATGAACATATTGGATCCTTTTCCCCAGTGCTGATGGGACATTGATGTGATGTGGTTATGTTGGAGGGAGTGCACACACACACACGCATGCACACATGTGTACACCCATACACATGATTTCACGCAAGCACACACACAGATGCTTGCAGGCACGCATGCACATTTGTGTGTGGCCCCAGCTCCGCACCATTAAGGACTGATGTCTGCCTCTCTGATATCTGGGCTAGAGGGGATTGTCATCAACCTCACAAAGCTAAGGGGCAATTCCACGGTAACTGAATCAAGCATTGACTTACAGACAAACAGAAGCCATTGATTTTCAAAGTTTAACTAACCTCTCTGCACAACGACTACTTTTAACAATTTCCACTGAACATTTCACAAAAAAAAACGAATTTAGTGGAAGAACTGCAGTATGCAGATGGAATTACAGTAGAATCTCCCTCTGGGTTTTTTGCGACCACATAGTTAAATATCTGCTCCGAATTAAGATATAGAGACGTCTGCAGAAAGAATGGGGTGTCAGCAATACCACAGCACCTTGAGTTCTATCTTCAGTTCTATTTTTGTTGTTGTACTACAGTAAGTGAAGTGGATTTACACCCGGTAATGGAATTAGGGTAACGGAATTAAACCATGGGTCCATGATCTGTACTACACAGAAATTCATAATTATGGATATGACTGTGATCCTCCTTTATATTTCACAAGTTTGGGCATCACAGCGCTGCACAGCAGAGCGTAGTAGAGTACCGTACAGTACAATACATTATAGCACAGCATAGCACAGCAAAGTAGAGTTCAGTACAATGCAGTGCAGTAGAGTACAGTAGTGTACAGTAGAGGAGAGTTTGGTACAGTAGAGTACAGTACAGTGTACTGTACTTTACTGTACTGTACTCTGCTTTTCTTTGCTATACTGTATTGTACTGTACTACTGAATGGTATTGGACGGTACTTTACTGTGCTCTACTGACTGTACAGTATTCTGCTGTACTGTACTGTGCTGTCAAAACGTATAAAACACGTGTATGATAGGTTCAGATTTGGTCCAGGCTGGTCCATGTAAGTCGGTGCTCAGTGGGTTCGGATGCTGGTTACAGTTAACGGAATGAGAGGGGGCTCATGAGTAGGCGAGAGGTGACGTTAACTGGAAAGTGAGAGAGAGAGGCAGGGAGAGAGGGAGGGGTTGTACAGACTGTTGTTGTACAGTTTTTTAACACTATTGGTTTGAACACCAGAGAAAAGAAAGAAAAGGAAAATAAGCTGAACATATCAGTATATAACATATCAGTATATAACATATCAGTATATAACATATCAGTATATAACATATCAGTACATAACATATGAGTACATAACATATCAGTACATAACATATCAGTACATAACATATCAGTATATAACATATCAGTACATAACATATCAGTACATAACATATCAGTACATAACATATCAGTGCATAACATATCAGTATATAACATATCAGTATATAACATATCAGTACATAACATATCAGTATGCCAGTGGAAGGGAGGTCTGTAGCAGGGGACCCAACTGTTCCAGTAATTCCGTTACTGATTTTAGGGTAATTTTGTAGTGGAATTACAAGTTTTAATCACTTAATAATTCATAAACAACATGTATATCAGAAAAATCACTATAACTAATTGTTAGGTCATTACTTGTTAATTCTGTGAACTTTAATTATCCTCCCTCCTCATGAGGGAGAGAAATTAGAAAAATATCTTCTGTGGGTTTATGGCAACATAATTACAAGGCACAAGGCAATATTTATTACATTTACAGAAGCTAAACAATTAATCCAAAATGAAATATAACATAAGTGTTGATATTTGTTGGCGGGGGTCTTCAAATCAACATTATTGTCTTTTTATGTATTTCTGATAGGTTTAAAGACATTTTCTGGTAGATCTCTTTATCCAGAAATCAAAGCCTTCACTTATGCCACATTTTTTCAATGGAAAATAGTTGAAAATATATCTATGCCTTCATTTCCCAAAAATATACCTAGACTCCAAGCTTTCATATAACACCTCATTTTATACGCTCCTCTGAACTTCACATGGGTCCTTAAGAAACACAAATGCACTTGAGAAACTGAACTGTTGTAAGGCACATTAAGCTACAAAAGTGTCAGTGCGCAACCTTGACATGTGTTGACAATGCAACAGAACAGATTAACCGGAATGACATTTACTCTCACAGGTGGCCAAAAATAACTATATAAAATCCACACCCCTACTAAGCCATGCCTCCAGTCTTCTGATCTGACCTGGTGGATAATAACTGGCTGGGTGAAAAATAACCCAACGTGTGTTCTGTCCACTGTTTAGCCAGGGCTGAGTTGTTTTTAGCCCAGATGTTTTTTTGGTGTAGCAGGCAATTGTCACATCTATTTTCTATGCAAACTTTCTAAATGTCGACAAAGAATCACTGTAAAAGTTATATTTTTCTGTTTATCTCCATATCTTTCTCTTTCTCTCTCTCTACACTTAAAAACTGCTGGGTTGCAGGTGTTTGGTCACTTAGTTGGGTTCTTTTCTTTAAAAACGCTGGGTTATTGATGCTGAGTGCTGGGTTATTGGTGCTGTTTTATTGAGATATGACCCAGCGGGTCAGATCAGAAGACTGGAGGGGTAGTTTAGTAGGGGCGTGGCATTCAGATAGTTATTTTTATCCACCCAAGAGAGTAAATGTCATTCCTGTTCATCTGTTTTGTTAGATAGTCATCACATGTTAAGGTTGAACATTGACATATAAGTCAATGATGCTTACATACATTGCAGTGAATTTGGAAAGTATTCAGACCCGTTAACTTTCTCCTCATTTTGTTCCATTACAGCCTTATTCTAAAATTGATTAAACAAAATATCACATAATGATGAAGTGAAACCAGGCTTTTATACATTTTTACAAATTTATAAAACAAAACTGAAACGTAAATAGCTTTTTTTACATATGTATTCAGACCCTTTGCTATGAGACTTGAAATTGAGCTCAGGTGCATCCTGTTTCCATTGATCATCCTTGATATGTTTGTTTCTACAACTTGACTGTAGACCACCTGTGGTAAATTCAATTGATTGGACATTATTTGGAAAGGCAAACACATGTCTATATAAGGTCCCACAGTTGACAGTGCATGTCAGAGCAAAAACCAAGCCATGAGATCAAATTAATTGTCTGTAGAGCTTTAAGACAAGATTGTGTCGAGGCAAAGATCCAGGAAATGGTACCAAAACATGTCTGCATCATTGAGGTCCCCAAGAACACAGTGTAATCGATCATTCTTAAATGGAAGAAGATTGGAACCATCAAAACTCTTCATGGAGCTGGCCACTAGGCCAAACTGAGCAGTCTCAGTGAGAAGGGCCTTGGTCAGGGAGATGACCAAGAACCCGATGGTCACTCTGACAGAGCTCCAGAGTTCCTGGGAGAACCTTCCAGAACGACAACCATCTTAGCAGCACTCCACCAGTGGTAGAGTGGCCAGATGGAAGCCACTCCACTGTAAAAGTCACATGACAGCCCACTTGGAGTTTGCCAAAAGGCACCCTAAAGAATCTCAGACCATGAGAAACAAGATTCTCTGGTCTGATGAAACCAAGATTGAACTCTTTGGCCTGAGTGCCAAGTGTCACGTCTGGAGGAAACCTGGCACCATCAGTGAACCATGGTGGTGGCAGCATCATGCTGTGGCGATGTTTTTCAGCAGCAGGAACTGGGAGACTAGTCAGGATCAAAAGAAAGATGAATGGAGCAAAGTACAGAGAGATCCCTGATCAAAACCTGCTCCAGAGCACTCAGGACCTCAGGAGTGTCTTCGGGACAAGTCTCTGAATGTCCTTGAGTGGCCCAGCCAGAGCCTGTCCTTGAACCCGAATGAACATCTCTGGAGAGACCTGGAAATATCTGTGCAGCGATGCTTGAGAGGATCTGCAGAGACGAATGGGAGAAACTCCTCAAATACAGGTGCTTGTGGCGTCATACCCAAGAAGACTTGAGGCTGTAATCGCTGCTGAAAGTGCTTCAACAAAGTACTAAGTAAAGGGTCTGAGTACTTATGTAAATATGATATTTCAGTTTTAGTTTTTTTATACATTTGCAAAAAAAATCTAAAAACATGTTTTTGCTTTGTCATTATAGGGTATTGTGTTTAGATTGATGAGGGGGAAAAACAATTTAATAAATTTTAGAGTAGGGCGGTAACATAACATTCTGGAAAAAGTCAAGGGGTCTGAATACTTTCCGAATGCAATGTATATAAACAAAAGTACAGTACTTGTAAAAAATGTATCTACTAATGTCACGCCCTGACCGTAGAGATCCTTTTTATGTCTCTATTTTGGTTGGTCAGGGTGTGAGTTTGGGTGGGCATTCTATGTCTGGTGTTCTATGTTGTCCTTGTTTTGTATTTCTGTGTGTTTGGCCTGGTATGGTTCTCAATCAGAGGCAGCTGTTGAATCAGCAGCAGCAGCTGTCGAATCGAATTGAGAATCATACTTAAGTTGCCCGTGTAACAGTTTAACTTTAGTACGTCCCCTCACCCCGAACCAGGCGCGAACCAGGGACCCTCTGCACACATCAACAACAGTCACCCATGAAGCGTCGTTACCCATCGCTCCACAAAAGCCACGGCCCTTGCAGAGCAAGGGGAACCACTACTTCAAGGTCTGAGAGCGAGTGACGTAACCGATTGAAACGCTATTAGCGCGCACTACCGCTAACTAGCTAGCCATTTCACATCCGTTACACTCACCCCCCTTTCAACCTCCTCCTTTTCCGCAGCAACCAGTGATCCGGGTCAACAGCATCAATGTAACAGTATAACTTTACGTCCGTCCCCTCGACCCGACCCGGGCGCGAACCAGGGACCCTCTGCACACATCAACAACGGTCACCCACGAAGCTTCGTTACCCATCGCTCCACAAAGGCCGCGGCCCTTGCAGAGCAAGGGGAACCACTACTTCAAGGTTTCAGAGCAAGTGACGTCACCGACTGAAAGGCTGCACCACCGCTACCTAGCTAGCCATTTCATATCCGTTACACCCGTTCCCACCTGTGTTTGTGGGTGGTTGTTTCCTGTTTAGTGTTTGTTTCACCTTTCAGGACTGTTCGTTTGTCGTGTTTGTTGTTTTGTCTAGTGTTTCATATTTTAATTAAATAGTATGAACACTTACCACGCTGCACCTTGGTCCTCTTCTCCTTCTCCAGACGACATTCGTTACAACTAAGCTTTCTTTATTTTTACTATTTCCTACATTGTAGAATAATAGTGAAGACATCAAAACTCTGAAATAACACATATGGAATCATGTAGTAACCAAAAAAGTGTTAATCAAAATATATTTTATATTTGAGATTCTTAAAAATAGCCAACTTTTGCCTTGATGACAACTTTGCACACTCTTGGCATTCTCTCAACCAGATTCTTGAGGTAGTCACCTGGAATGCATTTCAATAAACATGGGTGCCTTGTTAAATGTTAATTTGTGGAGTTTCTAGCCTTCTTAAAATAATAAAATATATTTTGATTTTTTTAACACTTTTTTGGTTACTACATGATTTCATATGTGTTATTTCATAGATGTCTTCACTAGTATTCTACAACGTAGAAAATAGTAAAAACCCTTGAATGAGTAGCCGTGTCCAAACTTCTGATTGGTACTGTATGTGGACACACCTTCAAATTTGTGGATTTGGCTATTTCAGCCACACTAATTACTGACAGGTGTCTAAAATTGAGCACATAGCCATGCAATCTCCATAGGAAACAGTGGCGGTAGAATGGCCCGCCTGAAGAACTCAGTGACTTTTAACGTGGCAATGTCATAGGATGCCACCTTTCCAGCAAGTCATTTGGTCAAATTTCTGCTCTGCTAGAGCTGCCCCGGTCATCTGTAAGTGCTGTTATTGTGAAGTGGAAACTTCTAGGAGCAACAATGACTCAGCCGTGAAGTGGTAAGCCACACAAGCTCACGGAACGGGACCGCCGAGTGCTGAAGCTCATAGCGTGTAAAAATTGACTGACCTCGGTTGCAACACTCACTACCAAGTTCCAAACTGCCTCCGGAAGCAATGTCAGCACAAAAGCTGTTCATCGAGAGATTCATGGGTTTCCATGGCCAAGCAGCCGCACACAAGTCTAAGCTCACCATGTGCAATGCCAAGCGTCGGCTGGAGTGATGTAAAGCTCGCTCCCATTAGACTCTGGAGCAGTTGAAATGCATTTTCTGGAGTGATGAATCACGCTTCACCAACAGACAAATCTGGGTTTGGCGGATGCCAGAAGAACACTACCTGCTCCCCTGCATAATACCAACTGTAAAGTTTGGTGGAGGAGGAATAATGGTCTGGGGCTAGGCCCCTTAGTTCCAGTGAAGGGAAATCTTAACGCTATCAGTTGATCATTGACTTACTGCTGTCAGAGCTCTAATTAGAGATGAGCATAAATGGCTGATCTGAAACCTGTCCTGCTGTCTCTGCTCTGCTCTGTTGACATTGCAGGGTGTACAGAGAACCAGCCCAACAGAAAGCCTCTTCTATCCATACCGCAACACAATGTTAGCCTACCCATGGAATTGTAATTTTGACAATACATCAGCCTCATATTGTGTTGCACTCTATGTGGAGCTAGCTAAAGATAGTCCCCATGGTGTGTGAGAGAGAAGCTTCCCCATGGCTCTCCATTATCTCCCTGAGCTAGCAGGATGCTTTAAGGCATTTCCATGTGATGTGTGTCTTTCCCTCCCTCAGACTGCAGTTAGAGTCTGCTCCTTTAGCTTTACATATACCAACAGGATGAAAGAGGCTTTCAGTGCAACACAATATGAGGCTGATGTATTGTCAAAATTACAATTCCATGGGTAGGCTAACATTGTATTGCGGTATGGATAGGCAGAGGAGGAAAACATTTGGAACATTTGGAACGTTCGACAATTACTTGATCAGCTGATTGGCTGATCTTTCCTGGTAATGCAGATCTAGGCCTGGGTTGGACGACACAGCCCCTCATGTCATATAAATGATGCTCTCTCTTTGTGAGTGTTTTCTGTGCTTATTGTGTATCACTGGGTATGTTTGCATGGGTATACATTCCTTTCCTTTTAGGAAAGAAAAACAATATTACCTAACTTCCTCCTACTCAATTCGAATCATTACGAAACATCCATTCCTAATGGCTTTCATCAGCTAGATGTTTAAAGGCATGGGACTGAAGTAATATTACTTTCAGGAAGACAACTTAACTATGTGAACTCCTGCCCCGGACTCTACATGAGTCACCTGCTAATGGCATGTAGGAAGTAGTGAGGATGCAAATTATATACAACATTGACTGTTGACATTTCATTGTAAAGCCATTCATCTTTGAAATGTCTGGTATGGCGTAATAGCTTTCTCTTTCCGACGGATTTGAACAATTACTCCGGGAGTGCAGCTGGCAGGCGAAGTTGAGATGTTAGAGTTTGCTTTTGATATTTAATCTCGGAGTCAGATCATTAATCTTCCTCTTGGTGGAAAGTGGCGTGTGTCTGTGTCTGGTGGAATGGGGAAGGGAGAAAGAGAGAGATAATGGGGGAGAAAGTTGTCCAGAGATAGACAGAGAAATAATGGGGGAGAAAATGGGCAGAGAGAGAGAGCATGAGAGGATGGAGAGAGAGATTGAGAGAGAGGGAGAGGGAGAGGGAGAGGGAGAGGGAGAGGGAGAGGGGGAGAGAGAGAGAGACAGACAACCAAGGCTGGTTTCTGCTGACTCACAGTATAACCTATCTGGAACAAACTTTTTTTTCTCTCTGGCTGTGCTGTATTGGAACTCTAGAGAGCCTTGTGGGTAATTAGGCCCTGCTTGTTCAGGTGTTTGGCTGGGGCAGCTGGGACACAGGAGGAGCAAGACAATGTTTCACTGTTTCACTGAGCTATGTAGGACAAAGAGAAGTAATAGAGGATGTCAGTGAGAGGGAAAGGACAGCGAGGACAGAACGAGGGAGAAATAGGAAGTTAAATAGTGCTAAAAGTGGCAAACATTCTCCTGAATATACTGTATCTGTGTTACTAGAGAGCTGAGGCATCGCTGAGATGGTGTCCTCATGCCTTTGCTTTCATCTGCTCTCCACTTCAAACGGTTTCAGACACTGAATGTATACCCAAACTGTACTTTGAACATGGCAGGTATTGTGTTGTGGATGGAGGGGGTCTGATTCAAAAGGAGTTTTCCAAGGCAGCGGTTGTACTGTACTGTAAATGTACAAAACAATCGCCCCGCACAGATCCTAAAGCAGGATGGCTCTGTGATGATAAAGCTTTTTCCAAAGACTTGATCTTTATACAAGACTCGATATTTCCTACATTTTCTGACTTTGAGAAAGGCCGAGGCACCGTGAGTCACTGAGATGGTATTGACATTACTTAAAAACGGCATAGAAGGTCGAATAATAGGGAATGTGAAGATCAAACGGACACACCTCTCTACTGATTATTGTGAATCCCAGCAGTGAAAAGCTGGCATTCACAATACGGTTTGAAGTTTCGTGTGTAATTAACATGGCAAATTAGGTAGTAACCAGACTTACACTATGGTCTTTACGCTAACTACGGTCACAGCATCACACTGTAGTGAAGAATGTACCTAGAGGCTACACATGACGTGATAACATTCCCTACTCACTCTAGTATGGTTCCAGATCTGTTTGTGCTGTCCTGCCAAATCCAGTGGACCCTGTCACGCCAAACATCCCATAGGAGTTGGCAAGACAACACAAACAGATCTGGGACCAAGCTAACGTCTCTTATTCTCTTCATCAGAGATGTTGGCTAACCCCAGCTCCAGGCTCTCTCTCAGAGACACTATAATGGATTTACAACCCAGAGCACTAAGCTGTCCCCCTCTCCGTCTGGCCGCTGTCATTGTCAGGGCTGAGTTTGTGATTCAGGTGATTCAGGGCCTCCCATTACATTAAACATCTTTATGGTCTGCCAGTCTGCTTTGCTCTGGTTGTGTGTGTGTGTGTGTGTGTGTGTGTGTGTGTGTGTGTGTGTGTGTGTGTGTGTGTGTGTGTGTGTGTGTGTGTGTGTGTGTGTGTGTGTGTGTGTGTGTGTGTGTGTGTGTGTGTGTGTGTGTGTGTGTGTGTGTTGCTTTCTAGTCGGTCAGAAGTCAATCCCAAGAGATTTCCTGCACCTATATGGCTTACAGACCGGAGTTGGGCTCTCGAGTGGCGCAGCTGTCTAAGGCACTGCATCTCAGTGCTAGAGGCATCACTACAGACCCTGGTTTGATTCCAGGCTGTATCACAACCCGGCCGTGATTGGGAGTCACATAGGGTGGCGCATAATTTGCCCAGCGTCATCCGGGTTAGGGTTTGGACGGGGTAGGACGTCATTGTAAATAAGAATTTGTTCTTACTTGCCTAGTTAAATAAAGGTTCAATAAAAACATCTATAATAATATTACCATTTTCAACCCATTCAGTAAACAGCAATGCTTAAATGCATTAGACATGAGTGTAACGGTTATAGTACCTTGGCCCTGCTATACAGTACTCGGATCCCCTGGGTAAATAAAAACAAGAATAGTGATTGTAAGCCTTGACACACTTTACAATGACGGGGGTTGCATTTCAGAGGGTATTAAAGAAAGCCTTGGGCTGTGTGTGTGTGTGTACGTGTGTGCGTGCGTGCGTGTCTGTCTGTCTGTCTGCTTGCATACCTTCCTGTGTGCATGGCTTTTCTCAGCTTCTTAGCAGCACTGTAAATTATACGGTAATTTGGGGTATTATCAACAGTAAAATACCCTGAGATGTTTTACTGCAGCATACTGTAAATGATGGTGCTTTGCGTGGAAATGTTGTGGGCGGGAAAGGAATTGCCGTATTTCGAATGGTACTGTAATTCCACCGCACAGAAAACAGCACCGTACCGTAGCTTTGGAGCACCAAAAACCTTTTGACCACTAGTGGGTGCATGGTACTGTTGTTTCTGTCTCATTAACACATTTTGAGGCTATATTTGTTGCACCCGTGAGTAAGAACGTTGTACCAATTCAACTTTAATGCCGTTAATGTACATCATAAATTTGGATAAGGTACAGACAGGGGTTGCAGCAAAACTCAAAACTTAAATGGTTGAGCATTTTGCATTGTCCTTTTGGTCTGTAGTTGCTGTCAGTTTGGAAGCCTTTGTTAAGGCCAGTAGAAGTGCAAGTGCAAACCAAAAATATTCATTAATATATTGTAATGTGTAAATACTTTACCTAGCAGTCAACCTGCTTGCACCAATCCCTTGTAATTACAGTAAAGTATTGTGAAATACAAACCCGTCCCCTCAATGAATTCCATTCACTCATTCATTCTGATTACGGTATTGTATTGTATTGTGTGTCATTACACAGTATTTGCTTTGATACCGTATATTACACTAGGTGTACTGTATTATGAAATACATAATTTTATTTGCCACCGTGCGTGCCTGTAAGCTACTGTCAAATTCACAGTAACCACTTTACAGTGAGTGAGGATGGATGTCAGCAGTGTGATGGGCAGAGGCGTGTTAAGCTGTCAGGTAGGCAGCACCCGCGTGAACGTGCCACCACTCTGTCTCAACAATAACACGTTGTGTCTCCCCCTCCGATATCGGGAGCAGCCGTGTGTGTCATCAAAATGTATGAGGACATGCTCTCTCTCTCTCTCTCTCTCTCTCTCTCTCTCTCTCTCTCTCTCTCTCTCTCTCTCTCTCTCTCTCTCTCTCTCTCTCTCTCTCTCTCTCTCTCTCTCTCTCTCTCTCTCTCTCTCTCTCTCTCTCTCTCTCTCTCTCTCTCTCTCTCTCTCTCTCTCTCTCTCTCTCTCTCTCTCTCTCTCTATCTCTCTCTCTCTCTCTCTCTCTCTCTCTCTCTCTCTCTCTCTCTCTCCTCTCTCATCCTACCTCTTTAGCACTGAGCTCAGCACAAAGAGGAATGGAGGACAGAGATGGAGGAGAGGCGGTCCTAATGACGATAGATGACATTGGATGAGTGACCAGACATGAAAAAGGGGCCCCTTTTTTCTCATCTCTTTTTCTTTCTTTTTCTCTCTCTCTCTATCGTTCTCTATCTTTTCTCTCTAGCTTAATCTCTCTACCTTTCTTTCCCCCTCTCTCTATCTATCACTCTCTCTACCCTTCTCTTCCTCTCTCTCTTTCTTTCTCGATTCTCTTTTATTCTCATCCCATCCCGCTCTCTCTCTCTCTCACTCTCCTTCTCTTTTCCCAAAGGTTTAGTGCACTATCATCAGTCTCTACGCCGTTCTCTCATTAAACAGTAGGCAGACTTTTAGACTGTTCTAATATCCATAAAGATACGTCCAGAATTCAGTTTAATTTCATTATCCGACATTCCAAGGATACAAAGCGCCCTAATAAGTATGTCCACGAGAAGCTGTGAGGAAATAATTGAATTCTCATAATGTGTGGAGACTGTCAAGACGGAGGCATTGTGTGCTATTGCGTTATTGCATACAGTAACTGTGAAGGGTTACAACCTTGGATATATCATGTGTGCTGGTAGAAGCCGTATTTATGTGTTCTTTTCTCCATAGTATTTGGCGTGGTTTGATTACTGTATTGTTCCTTTTGTGGTTGTATTTTGGAATTAGGCTTTGTTGTTGTTTAGTGCTGCACACATATTGTTCCCTGTGTGTCTGTATTGGGTTATGAGGTGATATTGGCGAGCAGCCATGCACGTGATGCAGGCAGACAGGCAGGGTAATTTACCTGCTGTACCCTGGGCCACACCGCTCTGATGTGACAGAACGTAATGGTAGAGAGACAAAGAAATGACATCTGAAACCACCACAGAGAATCTACTGTTCCTTCTCTTCCTGTCTCTCCTCTTTTCTCTTTCTCCTCCTCGCCTCTACTCTCCTCCTCTGTCCTTCAGAAGCTGCATGTAACATCTCCTTCCCTCTCTACCCCTCTACTACTTCCCTCTCTATATGCCCTTTACTCTCTTTCTATCCACATCACCAACTTCAAACTATACTGAGTATTGAGTATACAAAACATTAGGAACACTTTCCTAATATTGAGTTGCAGCCCCCCCCCCCCCCCCCCCCTTTTTGCATACAGAACAGCCTTTGGGTGGTGGACCATTCTCTGAAAAACCCAGCAGCGTTGCAGTTATTGACACAAACTGGTGAGCATGGAACCTATTACCATACCCCATTCAAAGGCACTTCAATCTTTTGTCTTGCCCATTCACTCTCTGAATGGTACAAATCAAATCAAACTTTATTTGTCACATGCACTGAATACAACAAGTGTAGACCTTACCTTACCGTGAAATGCTTATGGTAAGCATACACAATCCATGTCTCAATTGTCTCAAGGCTTAAAAATCCTTATTTAAACTGTCTGTCCCCTTCATCGGCACTGATTGAAGTGGATTTAACAAGTGACATCAATAAGGGATCATAGCTTTCACCTGGATCCAAATGGCCAGTCTATGTCATGGAAAGAGCAGGTGTTTCTAATGTTTTGTACAAATCTCTTTCTTCTCCTTGCATCTCCCTCCCTCCATCTCTCTCTCTCTCTTTTTTCCCTGGGGGGGATGGGCTGATATAACTGTTTAATTATGTTTTCGATTGTGCACGGCATGTCTTGTTATGGTGAATTATGAAAATGTAATTTCAAATATGCCTTTAATTACTGCAACATTTACTTTCCAAAATCTGATCTGCCTCCAAAACTTAATGTCAATTTTTTTTAGGAAGAATTCATGAAGTTTGAGTTCATCTTAGTCACTAGTGAATCTATTGGGAAATTAGTGTTTTAGATTGGCAGTACACAAAGCAACTTGCTGAACAAAAATGTATGAAAATCATGCAACAATTTCAAAGATTTTATTGAGTTACTGTTCATATAAGGAAACCAGACATTTAAATAAATAAATTAGGCCCTGGCTTTCTCATAACTGGGAACACAGATATGCATCTGTTGGTCACAGATACCTTTAAAAAAGGTAGGGACCAGTCAGTATCTGGTGTGACCACCATTTGCCTCATGCAGTGCGACACATCTCCTTCGCATAGAACTGATCGGGCTGTTGATTGTGACCTGTGGAATGTCGTCCCACTCCTCTTCAATGGCTGTGCTAAATTGCTGGATATTGGCAGGAACCGGAACATGCTGTTGTACACGTCGATCCAGAGCATCCCAAACATGCTCAATTGGTGACATGTATGGTGAGTACGCAGGCCATTGAAGAACTAGGACATTTTTAGCTTCTAGGAAATGTGTACAGATCCTTGTGACAGGTGGTAGTGCAATATCATGCTGAAACAGGAGGTGATACCGGCGGACGAACAGCACGTCAATGGGCCTCAGGATCTCGTCATGGTATGCATTCAAATTGCCATCGATAAAATGCAATTGTGTTCGTTGTCCATAGCTTATGTCTGCCCATACCATAACCGCACCGCCACCATGTGGCATTCTGTTCACAACGTTGACATCAGCAAACCGCTCGCATACATTACGCCATACACTTGGTCTGCGGTTGTGAGGCCAGTTGGACATTATGCCAAATTCTCTAAAACGATGTTGGAGGCGGCTTATGGTAGATAAATGAACATGAATTGCCCGCTCCCTCAAAACTTGAGACGTCTGTGGCATTTTGATGTGTGACAAAACTGCACATTTTTGTGTCTTTTATTATCCCCAGCACAAGGTGTGTAATGATCATGCTATTTAGTCAGCTTCTTGATATGCCACATCTGTCAGGTGGATGGATTATCTTGGCAAAGGAGAAATACTCACTAACAGGGATGTAAATACATTTGTGCACAAAATTTGAGAGAAATATGATTTGTGTGAGTACGGAACATTTCTGGGATCTTTTAATTCAGCTCATTAAATATGGGACCAACACTTTACATGTTGCGTATATATTTTTGTAAAGTATAAAATTGTGTGAAAGTTGCTTTGTGTAACCCCAGCCTAATAATGTATCAACAGATTCTACAAAATACAGTATAAGATTCAAGGCTTCTGACATGTCATATAGAACTCTAAGATCTTATACAGTACCTGCTCGTCGAACATCTCATTCCAAAATTATGGGCATTAATATGGAGTTGGTCGCCCCCTATGCTGCTATAACAGCCTCCACTCTGCTGGAAAGGCTTTCCACTAGATGTTGGAGCATTGCTGCAGGGACATGCTTCTATTCAGCCACAAGAGCATTAGTGAGGTTGGGCATTGATGTTGGGCGAATAGGCCTGGCTTGCAGTCGGCGTTCCAATTCATCCCAAAGGTGTTCGATGGGGTAGAGGTCAGGGCTCTGTGCAGGCCAGTCAAGTTCTTCCACAACGATCTCGACGAACCATTTCTGTATGGACCTGGCTTTGTGCGCGGGGGAATTGTCATGCTGAAACAGGAAAGGCCTTCCCAAAACTTTTGTCACAAACTTGGAAGCACAGAATCATCTAGATACAATGACATCTAGATGTCATTGTATGCTGTGGTGTTAAGATGTCCCTTCACTGGAACCAAGGGGCCTAGCCCGAACCATGAAAAACAACCCCAGACCATTATTCCTCCTCCGCCAAACTTTACAGTTGGCACTATGCATTGTGATTCACCACTCCGGAGAACGTGTTTCCACTGCTCCAGAGTCCAATGGCGGCGAGCTTTACACCACTCCAGCCGACGCTTGGCATTTCTCATGGTGATCTTAGGCTTGTGTGCTGCTTCTCAGCCTTGGAAACCTATTTCATGAAGCTCCCAAATAACAGTTTTTGTGCTGACGTTGCTTCCAGAGGCAGTTTGGAACTCGGTAGTGAGTATTGCAACCAAGGACAGACGATTTTTACGCGCTTCAGCACTCGGCGGTCCCATTCTGTGAGCTTGTGTGGCGTACCACTTCGCGGCTGAGCCGTTGTTGTTCCTAGACATTTCCACTTCACAATAACAGCACTTACAGCTGACAGGGGCAGCTCTAGCAGGGCAGAAATTTGACAAACTGACTTGTTGGAAAGGTGGCATCCTATGACAGTGCCACATTGAAAGTCACTGAGCTCTTCAGTAAGGCCATTCTACTGCCAATGATTGAATGTCTGTGTGCTCGATTGTATACAGCTGTCAGCAGCGTGTGTGGTTGAAATAGCCAAATCCACTAATTTGAAGGGGAGTCCACATACTTGTGTATATATAGTGTATCTGTATGCCAATCAGGCAGCTGAATATGATACTATGTCAGGTCAGTAGTGATCTCAATAGGGACTGAATTATAAAAGCTTATCCACATCTTTCAAATGATTATTTTAACCTCTGCATAGGGTAAAAGTACATACAGTATAAAGCTCTCAAACTGTATGAAAATAGTATTGTATGTGTATGCAGAATGTGTGTGAATATGTACGTGTGTAATTTTTGTTTGCATTTTGTGTCTATGCATTCTCTATGGTACCCTATTCCCTATGTACTGCACTACTTTTGACGAAATGAGTTCACTATATAGGGAATGGGGTGTCATTTGGTACACTGGCATTGTGTGTGATAACTAGCACGGCTGCTGTCTGACAGTCCCATTAGTCTGGCTGATGTGAACTGCTGTTAGCCCTGTGGCTTATACCGCTCTTTCCTCTGAACTTTCCCTCCCTATCAGCATGGGACGGTGCGTGTGTGTGTGTGTGTGTGTGTGTGTGTGTGTGTGTGTGTGTGTGTGTGTGTGTGTGTGTGTGTGTGTGTGTGTGTGTGTGTGTGTGTGTGTGTGTGTGTGTGTGTGTGTGTGTGTGTGTGATAACAGCCTGGGGTTTATGGTTTATGTTCATCAGGTGGCCCACCACTAATAATGACATACTACCCTCATGTGACCTGGGCTCACCGAGGTGTGTGAGGCCCTGTTGAGTGTGAGGATATGGAGCTGGGAGGCACATCGGGAAAGTCTCACTCAGGCAGAGAGGTAAGTGTTCTGGGTAATGTAGATGGATCGCTTCGTATGTAGACCAAGGACTTCCTTCCTGTACCCTGTTCTACTAAACACACAGACAAACCTTGGCACGGCCTCCCATTGTATTTCAGAGTAATATATTTTACTTTGAGTGTTTCCTTTTACCACTCCAGCACCCCCTAACAAGTTACTGATGACCTCAAGGGTTATTTGGTAAAGAACCAATGTAAGACCTTTCAAATTCAATTCAATTGACATATTCACTCTGGCTTATACATATTCATGCAACACCTGAAATTATTACATTGAAGAGTATTTTATCCCTCAATTAAATTCATATTTCTACGTCATTTCCAAATTGATCTCCACATGATTACTTGATTGCTGGATTGTATTCAGGGCTCTATGTCAGTGGAAGGTGGGTCCTAATCATCATTCCAGTATTTCTGTTCTCAACAGTATGTTACCATACCTCCCCCATTATGAATGAGCTTCTGCATTTCCATGAAGGAGAGTCTAACATGTGGTCATTATACAGATGACCCTTCATGAGGAGAGATACATATGCTATTAACTTCGACAGGCAGGCAGGCAAGAACGCGCGCACACACACACGCACACACACAAACACAGGTTCTGCTGCTATTCAAAAGGAACTAAAGGAATGTCACATTTTCTTCCTTCCTTCCTCCCTCCCTCCCTCCCTCCCTCCACCCTCTCTCCTCCCTTACAGCTCAGCGTTCAATACCATAGTGCCCTCCAAGCTCATCACTAAGCCAAGGACCCTGGGACTGAACACCTCCCTCTGCAACTGGATCCTGGACTTCCTGACAGGCCGCCTGCTGGTGGTGAGGGTAGGCAACAACACATCCGCCACGCTAACCCTCAACACTGGGGCCCCTCAGGGGTGCTTGCTTAGTCCCCTCCTGTACTCCCTGTTCACAGACAGCTGCATGGCCATGTACGCCTCCAACACCCTCATTAATTGCTATATTGTAATTATTTCACCACTATGGCCTATTTATTGCCTTATCTCCCTTATCCTACCTCATTTGCACATACTGTATGTAGACTTTTTCTATTGTATTATTGACTGTATGTTTGTTTATTCCATGTTTAACTCTGTGTTGTTGTTTGTGTCGCTTTGCTTTATCTTGGCCAGGTGACAGTTGTAAACGAGAACTTGTTCTCAACTAGCCTACCTGGTTAAATAAAGGTGAAATATATATATTTTTTTAATGTTTGCTGAAACATGATGGTGGTAGTCATCTTGACTGGCTGCATTAAGACTCTAGCCACCCAAGTCAAAGACTGTTCTCTCTGCTACTGCACGTCAAGTTATACCGATTCACCAAGTCTGGAACTAACAGGACCCTGAACAGCTTCTACCACCAAGCCATAAGCCATAAATAGTTAACCAAATAGCTACCCGGACTGTCTGCTTTGACCCTTTTTGCAGTAACGTTGGTGACTCATCACATACACTGCTGCTACTGTATATTATCTATCCTGTTGCCTAGTCACTTTATTCCTAGTTATACGTAAATATCTACCACAATTATCTCGTACCCCTGCACATCGACTCGGTACTGTTACCCTGTGTACAGTATAACCAAGTTATCATTACTCCTTGTGTATTTATTAGTACTTTTATTATTCCGTGTTATTACTTTTCAATATTTTCTCTGTTATCTTTCGAACCTGCATTGTTAGAAAGGGCCCGTAAGTAAGCATTTCACTGTTGGTCTATACCTGTTGTTTACGAAGCATGTGACTAATAAAATGTTATTTGACATCTGTAGTGTATAGGGGTGGCAGGTAGCCTAGTGGTTAGAGCATTGGGCCAGTAACCGAAAGGTTGCTGGACAAAATCCCCGAGCTGACATGGTAAAAATATGGTGTTCTGCCCCTGAACAAGGCAGTTAACCCACTGTTCCCCGGTAGGCCATCATTGTAAATAGAATTTGTTCTTAACGAACTTGCCTAGTTCAATAAAAATGTTTTAAATATATCTCCTACTCGTTGTGTCTGCATGTGTTGCATGCAAGGACACAGGCTCCCTACGGGAGTTGATCTCGTTACGTTGTGTTCACAAGACAACCAACCTTCTCATCGAGATGAATGCGTAGCTGAGCATTGTTCCGCTGGAGAGAACATACAGTGCTCTCTCTTGCCATTAGATTACATGAAATCTACAGGCTACTGAGTTTAAAGCCCAGAAATATGTGTTCCAGAGTACTTAGTGCATTCACACACAGTTTTACAACTAGAGCTACACAGACATGGTGATGTGGATGAAAGAAGATGCTCTTTCATCTAGGCATGGGGGCTAAATTCTCCTCGATGGGTATTTTTTCCTTTCATCACACTTAATGTGTTTGAAGTTGATTTGGAGGAGAAGAAGAAGAGAGAGGACAGAGATAGGAGGAGAAGAAGAGAGAGAGGGCAGAGAGATAGGAGAAGGAGTAAGAGAAAGTACAGAGGAGAAAGGACAGAGAGGGAGATTATTTTATTTTTTATTTTAACCTTTATTTAACTAGGCAAGTCATTTAAGAACAAATTCTTATTTACCTCGGCAAAACTCAGATGTTGCTGGGCCAATTGTGCACCGCCCTATGGGATTCACAATCACAACCAGATGTGATATAGCCTGGATTCAAACCAGGGACTGTAGTGATGCCTCTTGCGTTGAGATGTAGTGCCTTAGCCTCTCTCTGGCAGGTGGGACGATAGCGTCCCACCAAGGCCAAGATCCGGTGAAATTGCAGAGCGCCAAATTCAAAATACAAAACTGCGAATATTAAAAATGTATGAAAATACAAGTGTCATACATGATTCTTTAGCTTTGAATCTTGGTAATCGAACTGCGTGGTCCAATTTACAATAGGCTTTACGGCGAAAGCATAGCATTTGATTGTCTGATGACAGCGCCTCACATACTTCCTGCATTAACATAAATTCATAACCTGCACAGGTGTCACAAAACTCAAAAATAGCGATAAAATAAATCACTTACCTTTGAAGAACTTCATCTTTTTACAATCCAAAGGTCCCCAGTTACACAATGAATGGTCGTTTTGTTCGATAAAGTCCCTCTTTATATCCCAAAAACTCTGTTTGGTTGGTGCGTTTTGTTCAGTAATCCACTGGCTGAAAGGTGGTCAAAACATGCAGACGAATACATCCTAATTGTACCGGTAAAGTTTGTCAAAACATGTCAAACGATGTTTATAATTGCTACTATGGCCTATTTATTGCCTTACCACCTCATGCCATTTGCACACACTGTATATAGACTTTCTTTTTATTCTATTGTGTTATTGACTGTACGCTTGTTTATTCCATGTGTAACTCTGTGTTGTTGTTTCTGTCGCACTGCTTTGCTTTATCTTGGCCAGGTCGCAGTTGTAAATGAGAACTTGTTCTCAACTAGCTTACCTGGTTAAATAAAGGTGAAATGAAAATTTGAAAATGTAATTCAATTAATCCTCAGGTTGTCAATTAACTAAATAATCGATAATATTTCAACCGGACAATAGCGTATTCAATAGAAAGGAAAAACAATGAAGGGCGCGCACATGGTCACGCGCGCAAACCAGCACTTCATGAAATCAGTGTCCACTAACCAAAAGGTATTTTTCTTTGTCGTTTTTCAAAATACAAGCCTGAAACCATGTCTAAAGACTGTTGACATCTAGTAGAAGCCATAGGAACTGCAACCTGGGTCCTAGTTATGAGACTTTCCCATAGAAAAGCATAGGAAAGTCCAATGACCTCAAAGAAAAATAATCCTGGATCGATTGTCCTCGGGGTTCGGGGCAAAATCAGTTCTGTTATACCTACAGACAATATTTTAACAGTTTTAGAAACTTCAGAGTGTTTTCTATCCAATACTCCCAATTATATGCATATCCTAGCTTCTGGGCCTGAGTAACAGGCAGTTTACTTTGGGCACGTTTGTCTTCCAAACTTCAAAATACTGCCCCCTGCCCCAGAGAGGTTAAACCACTGCTCTACTCGGGAGCCTAGATGGAGAGACAGAAGGGAGAGATTGTAGAGGAATGGGAGTGTGAAGACGAGATAGAAGGGAGTGTGCGTGTGTGTGCGTGTGTTTTTGTCAGTCACCAGATCTCAACCCAATTGAACAAACACTTATGGGAGATTCGGGAGCGGCGCCTGAGACAGCATTTTCCACGACTATAAACAAAACACAAAAGTATGACATTTCTCATGGAAGAATGGTGTAGCATCCCACCAATAGAGTTACAAACAGTTGTTTAATCTATGCCAAGGAGCATTGAAGCCGTTCTGGCAGCTCGTGGTGGCCCAACGCTCTTGAAGACACTTAATGTTGGTGTTTCCTTTATTTTGACTGTTACCTGTAGATAGTGAGCTGTTCGAGTCTGTGAGTGCGGGGGATGGGAAGAGAGAGAGGGAAAGGATAGAGAGAAAGGGAGATAAAGAGAGAGAGAGAGAGAGCGAGAGAGGAGGGGAAAAGAGAGCGAGAGAGAGCTGCGTAGTGTGTAGGTGTAGGAAGTGTTCCGTCTCATCTCTTGGTCCTGGTCTCTCAGTGGAGAAGTCAGTCTCCTCTGTGCTTGGGTCACTTCCTGTCCTGACCTCTCCACTGAAAGTATTGTAACTGCCTTTTTACCCAGCAGCCCTCAGCTACGCGCCAACACTCCTCTGTGTGCAGCCAAGCAGAAAGCTGGTGCTGCGCATTCCGCATTCACACCTCACAGTGGGCAGTGTGTGTGTGGTTGCCAACCAGACAGACCAGAGGACGGTGTAACAAACTAACGTGTGTGTGTGCGTGCGTGCGTGCGTGCGTGTGTGTGCGCGCGTGTCAATGTCAATGAGAGGATATCACACATCAGAATTAGACGTTCATCCATGTTTCTCAAAAGTCAAGTTTCGAAATTGTTCCAAACGTCAAATGTAGAAGTGTTTAAAGGTTCAGGCATTCACTCAGAATTTTTAAGGTTAGGGTTATTAAGTTCTGGTGTTAACTCCAAACTCTTAAAGTTAGACATTGACTCCAAATGGTTAAGGCAAGGGTTACGGTTTAGGATAAGCTTAAAACAAAATAATCAAAATCCACTTTCTATGGCTGGATTTGAACTTCGAACCTTCGGAATCAGAGGCAGATGCTTAAGGCGCTGCATGGTTAATCTGATGTCTGCATTGGCCGAGCAGCATTTACAGTGATACGGCCTCTGTAGGAGTCGGCATTCCTACTTTTTTGCGCTTCGTAGAGCAGGGCAGAGCTGTTGTGAAGGAAGTTGTCAAGGAAGTGAGTTTGTGTTTTACAGGACCTTCCGCCCTCACCTACCGTCAACCAATCATATCAATGCAGAGCTATACGGAGCACTCCGCATTATTACAACATTTGAGAGGCACACGGCAACGCGTTACGGAGCTCAATTTGGCCTCTCCGTGCCCCCAGAGGCTTTGCAATTGCGCCACAACATCCATAAGGCACCTCCGATCACATTTTCGGATCAAGCATAAATTGGCTCTTACGCCCATCCACCATCCCCATCCACAACTGAAACACACTTGAAGGTAACACTACTCGCTGTTGCCCCTAGTGCCTGGTTTCCAAATCATTTCCCGAAGTCCTCAGACATAGATGGACGTCGAATGATGACTTGTATCACGGGTGACCTGGCTGAGGCCCACCTGTGACACCTGACACTCCGATTGAGAGGCTCCTTTTTATGACAAACACACTGTGACACACGCATGCAGATAGACAGACACACACACACACACACACACACACACATACACAGGGCTGTAAAATGGTAATGGCTGCTTCCACAATAGATTTTAATCACTTTCTTCAGTGATAAACAAACAATGTTTCGACCGTCATGGTGCTTGGATACAACTGTATTAGCCTGGCGTACCAACACTGTGGTCTCATGATGCACACACGGCTGGTGAAAGACACCACCAATCTATGAAGAGAATAACCAAATGGTATTCTTTATCTGCCCTGTAGCTGTAAAGGGTGTGTGATGGAGTCTTGGTTCTTGGTTACATAACCTGCATTTCTTTAGGTGGATGAGCGATGCAGCTTTTGTATGTAATTCCAGTAGTCAGACAATGTCTGCCCATTTCAGTTGAATGCTTTCAGTTGTACAACTGACTAGGTATCCCGCTTTCCCTTTCCCTTGTTCATGTGTGCTGCTATGCTGCATAGTACATAGAAACATAGGTACCACAGCGCCATCTATTGAACACTGGTTGTAACAGCAGGCAGGCTGATTGAAAAGCCCGACGATACTCCAAGTTTATAGGAAACAAATGGTAGGGTTATCTGTTAGGGGTCGGGTTGTAAAGAGGATGAGGAGGAAGATGTTCGTGTATATCTAAACTCTGGGCTTTCTTCTGCGCTTTTACCATCCTCTTTGTTTCTGCTCTCCTTTATCTAAGTCATTCATGCATGCCTCTCTCTCTCTCTTTCTCTCGTTCTCTCTCTCTTTCACACATACTCTTTCTCTCTCTCTCTCTGTCTCTCTCGTGTATACTACCCTCAGTACTCCCCATTCTAAATTCACTCTTTCTCGTCTCCATGCCTCCATCTTTCAATCTCCATCTCTTTAAAATTGACAGTCTGAAGGAGTTGTAAGCAAGTTAGGCCATCAACCCCCTCACAAAGCCCCTTGATGAGTAACTGCCAAGTCACTGATGTAAATCACACACACACGCACACATGCACGCACGCACACACACAAATGCACTCCCCCCCACCCTTACACACAGTGAAGTCCCAGTTCTCCACTCTACTCTGTCCCAACCAATTACAAGGCTTCTAGCTACCTGAGTGCCCGGCGACCACTACCCTCCAAACACAATTATCTCCACCTTAACACATTAAAATCATTGATCACACGGTGGGTCCTGAAATGCCGGTGGGAATGAAACAAGCAAAAATCAATGTTTATTCCACCCAGTGGGCCCCATTGCCTGTCTGCCTGGGCTTGATGTGTGTCCCTGCCTTTCGCAACCACTTTTAATCAGAGCCTTCAATGTGTGAGAGAGAGAGAGTGAGAGAGAGATATGAGTAAAGAGAGAGATAGGAAGGATGGGTCATGCTCGATCTCTGAATTTATTTGAAGGATAGGTAAGATGTGCATTAATAGATTGTTTTAATGTCAAATGAATATGGTTGATTTTTAAGGTTAGGGAAAAGTTCAGTGAATAGTGCCACTTTTTAGGATGTCAATATAAATTAATGTATTTATGGTTGTTTGTTATTTTGTCTTGACTTTTAATCATTATATGTGTTTTTGTTTTTTTCCATCGAGGACCACTTTGGAAACAAGCGTTGTAATAAATACTTTCAAGTGATATCCTCTGCGTCCACATTCTACCTTTTGTTGTATATGTACACTACCAGTCAAGAGTTTTAGAACACCTTCTCATTCAAGGGTTTTTCTTTATTTTTTTACCATTTTCTACATTGTAGAATAATAGTGAAGACATCAAAACAACTAAATAACTCATATGGAATCATGTAGTAAAAAAAACGTGTTAAACAAATCAAAATATAGTTTATATTTGAGATTCTTCAAAGTAGCCACCCTTTGCCTTGATGACAGCTTTGCACACTCTTGGCATTCTCTCAACCAGCTTCACCTGGAATGCTTTTCCAACAGTCTTGAAATAGTTCCCACATATGCTGAGCACTTGTTTGCTGCTTTTCCTTCACTCTGTGGTCTGACTCATCCCAAACCATCTCAATTTGGTTGAGTTCGGGGGATTGTGGAGGCCAGGTCATCTGATGCAGCACTCCTTCACTCCAATTCTTGATAAAATAGCCATACACAGCCTGGAGGTATGTTGGGTCATTGTCCTGTTGAAAAACAAATGATAGTCCCACTAACCCCAAACCAGATGGGATGGCGTTTCGCTGCAGAATGCTTTGGTAGCCATGCTGGTTAAGTGTGCCTTGAATTCTAAATAAATCACAGACAGTGTCATCAGCAAAGCACCCCCACACCATAACACCTCCTCCTCCATGCTTTACGGTGGGAAATACACATGCCGAGATCATCCATTCACCCACACCATGTCTCACAAAGACACAGCGGTTGGAACCAAAAATCTCTAATTTGGACTTCAGACCAAAGGACAAATTTCCACCGGTCTAATGTCCATTGCTCATGTTTCTTGGCCCAAGCAAGTCTCTTCTTCTTATTGGTGTCCTTTGGTAGATGTTTCTTTGCAGTAATTCGACCATGAAGGCCTGATTCACGCAGTCTCCTTTGAACAGTGTGAAGCATTTATTTGGGCTGCAATTTCTGAGGCTGGTAACTCGAATGAACTTATCATCTGCAGCAGAGGTAACTCTGGGTCTTACTTTCCTGTGGTGTTCCTAATGAGAGCCACTTTCATTATAGCGCTTGATGGTTTTTGCGAATGCACTTGAAGAAACTTTCAAAGTTCTTGACATTTTCCATATCGACTGACCTTCATGTCTTAAAGTAATGATGAACTGTCATTTCTCTTTGCTTATTTGAGCTGTTCTTGCCATAATATGGACTTGGTATTTTACCAAATAGGGCTATCTTCTGTATACCCCTCCTATCTTGTCACAACACAACTGATTGGCTCAAATGCATTAAGAAGGAAAGAAATTCCACAAATTAACTTTTAAGAAGGCACACCTGTTAATTGAAATGCATTCCAGGTGATTACCCCATGAAGCTGGTTGAGAGAATGCCAAGAGTGTGCAAAGCTGTCATCAAGGCAAAGGGTGGCTATTTGAAGAGTTTCAAATATAAACTATATATAGATTTTTTTTTACACACAGCCTACGTCGTTGTCACCATTTTAGCTAGCGTCATAGTCAACATAGCTACTAGAAATAACGTGTTAGTAAATCCTCTACAATCACGCAGTACAGTGTAAGGCAAGCAGTTAAGCAGTTACACCAGCGGCCGCCGGTGGCAATACATTTATAAAACCGAAAGCTTAACTTGACTTGAAAGAGTTCCAGTGTTGGATAGCCTTAGCCATCTAGCTAACAAAAATAGCATTCCTCTCTATTTGAGCCAGGTGTTTGAGTAGGCTAAATTAGCTAGTTGCATTAGCTAGTTAAGTAAGTGAAAGTGAAAAAGATTCAACGAAATCTCTCTCTCCTGCTTCTTCTACATTTTTTAAGAAATCAATTTGTTCAAAAATGTGTTCAACTATTGTCTTTCTTTCTCTTTGAGTCAACTACTCACCACATGTTATGCACTGCAGTGCTAGCTAGCTGTAGCTTATGCTTTCAGTACAAGATGAATCTTTAACCCTTTGATTGGGTTGGAGTACGGCTAGGTTGGAGTACATCCTCTAGAAGTCATCATAATTACTGTTTAAGTCTATGGAGGGGGTGAGAACAATGAGCCTCCTATGTTTTATATTGAAATCAATGTACCCAGAGGACGGAAAACAGCTGTGCTCCGGCTACACCATGGTGCTACCCTACAGAGTGTCACGAATCCCGCTTCCTGAGTCTGGGTTTGCCTGTGTGTCTGTCCTGGAGTGTGTTTCAGGTGTCCTGGAACGCACCCTGTCTGGTTGCCGGGCGAATTAGCTCGTTGGGAGATTGATGTTCACCCGCACCTGTTTCCCATCAGTAATCTGCACACCTGTCCTGATCATCATCTCTTCCCTTCAAAAGCTCTGACCTGACTTCCATTCCCTGCCGGATCGTTAGCCATGAACAGTATGTTGTGCCTGAGTACCAGACTCCAGTTGGATAGTATTTGTTTTGTTGTTTTCATTTACGTATTGCTTGCCTTGAACTTACCTCCGTTTGTTTTGCCTTCAGTTACTCACCTGGATCATTCACTCCAGTCCCGCCTGGTTGACAGAGGATTCTACTACTACATTGGATTCACCTATTTCCCCTCATCTATTCACCACCGCTGCCCGCTACGCCATCTGGATATATCTACCTTTTCACATTTAATTGTAAATAAATACTCACCTTCTTCCTACGCTCCTTGTCCTGGTCTGCTTCTGGGTTCGATCTTGAAAGATCGTGACAGAACGATCCGGCCAGTGATGAACCCAGCGGACCTGGACTCCGTTTGCCATGCCATTACCCAGCAGGGGAAGACATTGGGACAACACAATACGGCGCTACAGGAGATAGCGAGTTCGATCCAGAACTTATCTGCTAGCTTGACACAAATCCAGGATCAGCTCAGTTTGCCGGCGATTCATTCACCACCGGTTTCACCCATCTCACCTGCCGTGTCTGGAGCGGTGTCATTCCGTGAACCCAAGGTACCGACGCCTGATAAATATGAAGGGGATTTGGGAAAATGCCGTTCGTTTCTTATGCAGTGTGGGTTAGTGTTTGATCTACAGCCCCATTCTTACGCCACTGACAAGGCTAGGATAGCCTTTGTTATTGAACTGTTGCGTGGAAGAGCTCTGGAATGGGCTTCAGCCGTTTGGGAACGACAGGGAACCTGCACGGCTTCATATCAGGAGTTCACGGGAGAGATGAGAAAGCTTTTTGATCATCCAGTCCGAGGTAAGGATGCAGCTAAACGTTTGTTCTCTCTTCGCCAAGGAGATCGCAGTGTGGCAGATTTTATGATTGAGTTCAGGACATTGGCTGTGGAGAGTGGTTGGAATGAGGAGTCACTACAAGCGGTTTTTTACAAGGGGTTGTCAGAGGAACTTAAGGACGAGCTGATATCTTATCCAGAGCCTAGTGACCTGGACAGCTTGGTCGCTTTATCTATTCGGGTAGATAATAGAGTCCGAGAGAGAAGGAGGGAGAAGCAGTGGGGCCCATCCAATCAATCTGCAACTCGGTTACCATTCGGTTCAGGAGGTGAACCAGGACGTATTGATCATTATTCTCCACACGGGATTAGTGGAGGGGTCTTGCCACCAGATTCTGAACCAATGCAAGTGGGGCGACACGGGCTAACTAAGGAGGAGCGCCAACGTAGACGTGAGACCAATAGCTGTTTCTACTGTGGTAGATCGGGACATTACATCTCCGCTTGTCCACAGCGCCCGTTAAACTGCCTGGCTCGCTAGTTTTGGGAGGAATTTTAGCGAGCCAGTTTCAATCTCTCAAGGATCTTGTCAGACCCCGTTTTCCTGCGACCCTTATGAATAAGGATCAGAGTTTTGACATGAACGCTTTTATCGATTCAGGTGCCGATGGCAGCTTTATGGATGCCGACTTGGTGGAACAGCTGGGGCTTTCCAAGGAGCAATTGCCGGAAGCCATTGAAGCAACCACTCTGAACGGCAGTAGTCTGGCACGGATCACTATGAGGACTGAACCGGTTAAGATGTTGGTGTCGGGAAATCATTCAGAGTTTATCTCTTTCTTCATTTTGTCCTCGCCCCATGTTCCTCTGGTTCTTGGTTACCCCTGGCTGAAGGAACACAATCCCTCGTTTGATTGGGTGACAGGGAAGGTAAATAGTTGGAGCATTGAGTGTCATGCTAACTGCCTTAGGACTGCCTGTTCTCCTGCTGTTTCCAGTCAGGTCAGTGACTCTGCTCCTCCTGATTTGTCCCTGGTTCCAGAAACATATCACGAGTTGGGTGAGGTATTCAGTAAACAGAAGGCTCTGTCCCTTCCTCCCCACCGACCTTATGATTGTGCGATTAATCTGTTTCCTGGATCTGCCTTTCCCAAGGGACGGTTATACAGTATCTCTCAACCGGAACGTGAGGCCTTGGAGACCTACATCAAGGAGTCTCTAGCTACAGGTCTCATTCGGCCATCGTCATCACCTTTGGGAGCAGGATTTTTTTTTGTGAGCAAGAAGGATGGCTCTCTTCGACCGTGTATTGATTATCGGGGTTTGAATGATATTACGGTTAAGAACAAGTATCCCCTGCCCTTGATGAGCTCGGCTTTCGATTCCTTACAGGGTGCTACGGTTTTTACGAAGCTTGATTTACGTAATGCTTATCATTTGGTTCGGATCAAGGAGGGGGACGAGTGGTTGACTGGGTTCAATACTCCGATGGGACATTTTGAGTACCAGGTGATGCCGTTTGGACTGACCAACGCTCCGGCTGTGTTCCAAAGTATGGTGAATGACGTTCTGAGAGATATGATTGGTATTTTTGTGTTCGTTTACCTGGATGATATCCTCATCTTCTCAAAGGAGCTTTCTAGCCATGTTCTGCATGTCAAGCAGGTCCTGCAGCGGTTATTGGAGAACCGTCTGTTCGTGAAGGCTGAGAAGTGTGATTTTCACGCCCACACAACGTCCTTCCTCGGGTACATCATATCCAGGGGAGAGATCAAGATGGACCAAGAGAAGGTTCGGGCGGTTCGGGATTGGGTCCAGCCCGGTACAAGATTGCAGCTCCAGAGATTCCTGGGGTTTGCGAATTTTTATCGGAGGTTTATCCGTGACTACAGCCGGGTGGCTACACCTTTAACTGCCCTGACGTCTTGCACCAGAAAGTTCTGTTGGACTCCTGAGGCAGACCGAGCATTTCTGGACTTGAAGAGCCGATTCACCAACGCCCCGATTCTCTCTCAACCTGACACTTCCCGTCAGTTCGTTGTGGAAGTGGATGCTTCTGATGTGGGTGTGGGCGCCATCCTGTCCCAGCGTAGCTCCACTGACGGTAAACTCCATCCCTGCGCTTTCTACTCTTGTCGTCTTTCTCCAGCTGAAAGAAACTACGATGTGGGTAACCGGGAGCTTCTCGCTGTGAAGCTTGCCTTGGAGGAGTGGCGTCACTGGTTGGAGGGAGCGGAGCAACCGTTTGTGGTCTGGACTGACCACAAGAATCTGGCTTACGTGCAATCGGCTAAACGTCTCAACGCCCGTCAGGCCAGGTGGGCTTTGTTTTTTGGACGTTTCAATTTTTCCCTGACGTTCCGACCTGGGTCGAAGAACGGGAAGGCGGACGCCCTGTCCCGGATGTTCTCTAAGACGGAGGAGAGTGGGGTCAAGACTGAGACGATTCTTCCCCAGAATGTTGTCGTGGGAGCCGTTACATGGAGGATAGAGGAGGATGTGATGGCGGCCCTTCGGACGCAGCCCGGCCCCGGTAACGGTCCACCCGGTCGGTTGTTCGTACCCGAGTCGGTCCGTTCTGCTGTCCTTCAGTGGTCCCACGCCAGCAAGATAGCTTGTCACCCTGGCGTTGCTCGGACTATGGCACTACTGCGCAGACGTTTTTGGTGGCCTGCCATGGGAGAAGATACCCGGAGGTTTGTTGCCGCATGTCCTGTTTGTGCCCAGAACAAAAGTACCAATCGGCCCAGCTCTGGGCTTCTTCACCCCCTACCTATTCCTCGGCGACCTTGGTCGCATCTGGCCCTGGATTTTGTCACGGGATTGCCCCCTTCTGTTGGGAACACGGTCATTCTGACCATTGTGGACAGATTCAGCAAGTTTGCTCATTTTGTTCCTCTCTCCAAGCTTCCATCGGCTACGGAGACGTCCGAGATCCTGGTCAGGGAGGTTTTCAGGGTTCACGGATTGCCCAGTGACATTGTTTCTGACCGTGGTCCTCAGTTTACCTCTGCTGTCTGGAAATCCTTCTGTTTGGCCATTGGAGCTACAGTCAGTCTCACTTCTGGATTTCACCCACAATCTAATGGTCAGGCGGAGAGAGCCAACCAGAAGATGGAGTCCACGCTGCGTTGTCTTGTCTCCTCTGATCCTACCTCTTGGTCATCTCAATTACCCTGGGTTGAGTATGCCCATAATACTCTTCCTTCATCTGCCACTGGGATGTCCCCCTTCCAATGCCTTTACGGATACCAACCTCCTTTGTTTCCTTCTCAGGAAAGGGATCTCTCGGTTCCCTCTGTCCAGACCCACATTCGTCGTTGCCACCGGACCTGGCATCGGGCCAGGAAGGCTCTCCTTAGAGTTTCTGACCGGTATCAGATCCAGGCGAATCGTCGCCGTATTCCTGCCCCAGCTTATACGGTTGGAGATAAGGTTTGGTTGGCTACACGGGATCTTCCTCTACGGACGGAGTCAAGGAAGTTGTCGCCGAAGTTCATTGGTCCGTTTGTAGTGGAGAGAATCATTAATCCTGTGGTGGTTCGACTCAAGTTACCTGCAACACTTAGAGTGCATCCCACTTTTCATGTCTCCTGTCTCAAGCCGGTTCACCTCAGTCCTCTGTTGCCTCCTCCTCCTCCTCCTCCTCGGATGATCGGAGGTGGTCCGGTCTACACGGTGCGCCGCATCATGGACTCCAGACGGCGGGGTCGAGGGTACCAGTATCTAGTGGATTGGGAAGGATATGGTCCAGAGGAGAGGAGTTGGATTCCTCGGCGTCAGATCCTGGATGACGACCTGCTTCGTGACTTCTACCGCCTCCATCCTGGCGCTCCAGGTAGTCCGCCCGGTGGCGTTCGTCGGAGGGGGGGTACTGTCACGAATCCCGCTTCCTGAGTCTGGGTTTGCCTGTGTGTCTGTCCTGGAGTGTGTTTCAGGTGTCCTGGAACGCACCCTGTCTGGTTGCCGGGCGAATTAGCTCGTTGGGAGATTGATGTTCACCCGCACCTGTTTCCCATCAGTAATCTGCACACCTGTCCTGATCATCATCTCTTCCCTTCAAAAGCTCTGACCTGACTTCCATTCCCTGCCGGATCGTTAGCCATGAACAGTATGTTGTGCCTGAGTACCAGACTCCAGTTGGATAGTATTTGTTTTGTTGTTTTCATTTACGTATTGCTTGCCTTGAACTTACCTCCGTTTGTTTTGCCTTCAGTTACTCACCTGGATCATTCACTCCATTCCCGCCTGGTTGACAGAGGATTCTACTACTACATTGGATTCACCTATTTCCCCTCATCTATTCACCACCGCTGCCCGCTACGCCATCTGGATATATCTACCTTTTCACATTTAATTGTAAATAAATACTCACCTTCTTCCTACGCTCCTTGTCCTGGTCTGCTTCTGGGTTCGATCTTGAAAGATCGTGACACAGAGTGCTGTTGAAGCTACTGTTGACCTTCATTGCATAACAGTGTGTTTTAATCCGTTATTTGGTGACACGTGAATATACGTTTTCGTGTAGTTTTATCTTAAAATTATAACTTTTTGAATGTTTCACAATTTGATTTCTATTACATTCACTGAGTAGTATGGTCCTCCCCTTCCTCCTCTGAGGAGTCTCCACTGGTGTGACTGTATGTGTGCGAGTGGGCTTCAGTATATGTGTGTGGGCTTTAGTATGTGTCTCGTCATTAAAGGGAATCAATTCTAGACATGTGGAATAACGAATCATTCACTAGGGATATTCACTTGGAGTGCTAACACCAGGCATACAACAGCTACAGCCGGTGATTTTCTTACGATTGATTTGCTACACTTTTCTGACAGTCAGGTTGCTGTGGTGGCTGTTCATCATGGTCGTTGATTACACTCTAACTGGTGCAAGAAATAACTCCTATTATGAGCTGATAGTAGTCGCTGGACACATTATGGAGTCACAATGAATAATGGTGGAGTCAGGATATGTGTTTTTGTCTCAGATGTGTGTGTGTAGGAATAGCGTGTGTGTGTGTGTGTGTGTGCGTCAGTCTTTGTATGGTCAAGATTTATCCTGACGCAATTGATTCTATAATGTAGTCAGGTTTTACAGTATTGAATAAATATTATACCAAAATAATAGTTTAGTAGTATTTTATAAACATCCTGTCTTCAAGAGAGACTCTTCAGATTATTTGTATGTTCAAGTTATAAATGCCAATAAGAATGTTGCTCTTCTTCCCAACGTTAAACTCAATTATTTCTCATTCATCGTTTTCTCTCTGCGTGTTTTATTCAATTTCCTATAATGTGTGCTGTCTAGTGTATTGATTTTCTCTCCCATTGGAGTTGGAACAACATCATCATCTTATTCTGAAGGATGATGTGCTGTCTCGTCTGTCTGTCTGTCTGTCTGTCTGTCTGTGTCTGATCTAGTTTTGGTGGGCTACACTGTAAAAATAGAAAGTCTCAAAACACCATGATTGTGTAATGAAACCATGAAAAGTAGAGCACCAAGGTTGAGGTCTGGTCTTTGATTGTAAACCCAATGTGTTTTAAAACAGAAATTAAGTACAAAGTGGTTCCTCAACCTGAATATTTGTGTTTTTAAGAGAGTGTTGTGTAAACACTTTTGGGGGATTCAGTGCATGTGTTACAACACACCATGTAATGTTTCAAAGCGTCTCAGCATGATGTGTTTCAATACTCCAGCAAAGTTAAGGTTTCGTCTGCTTCAAGTTGGTGACAGCTCTGTTGCCACTAGTTTTGGTCTTACGAAGCACTTAATTTTAACGGTGTATAATGAGAACATGCTGCATGCATGCACACACATACACACGGACACACGCATCTCCCCTTAACATGAAGGTTCAGATTGTAATGGAACAGCTGTTAACTCTGCTGTGGAATTGCATTCCTAGGGGGGTAGGTCTGATAATTGACAACAGGTTGCAAAAGCAGTCGTTTTATCTGCACTATACTGAATTCATCTCTCCTCTTATTAAGGGAGTAGATTGAAAGGAACACAAATGAGAGGCATCTCTCTCTGAGAGAGATGGAAGGAGGAAAAAAGATTGATGGAGACAGAATAAGGGGTAAAAGAGCCTTTGATTGTCTTTGCCACTTAAACAGTCGTCGACCCTAGTAAACGTTGAGGGAGAGAGGAAGGGGCAGGAGAGAAAGGAGGAGTAAAACTGAATTATTCATGACTACTTTGCATATGAGTTTGTTTACTCTCTCAGATCAGGCCCGGCTTCTTTCACTCTTGTTGATAGAAGCTTCAAATTGCCTCTGACTTCCTTGTTTGTGTCACACTTCTAATCCGTTTCTGTCCCCAATCAAACCCCGACTAGGCTGGGATGCATATAGAGCATACCAACACACTCCTTGATTTGATATAAGTTCCCAACTGTATACTTTTAGAAAAGGTTCCACCTAGAACCTAAAAGGGTCTCCGGCTGCCCCTCGGGGAGAACCCTTTAAAGAACCCTTTTGGGTTCCATGTAGAACCATTCCCACAGAGGGTTCTACCAGGAACCCAAATAGTTATTCAAAGGGTTCTCCCATGGGGTGAGCCAAATAATCCTTTTGGAACCCTTTTTTCTAAGAGTGTATCCTCTACTCCCTGTCAAACACTATACCATAAACGCTTGTTGCCATGCAAGTACAGTACTTCTTCATGTCTCAGTGAAGGTGACATCCCTGCAGGATGCTTCAGTACAACTAGCTTCTGTGTCCAGCCCCCACTCTAACCTTGTCTCTGCCTCGGTCTGAGGTTTGTGGTCTGGGAGAGTTTATCCCCTCTACCTCGCTCCATCGATCTGCTTTTATAAACACTGGTGGCATTTCAGTCTGCCCTTTCCCAGCCCCAGCTTCATCCCTGACTCAGAGCTTCACTGTGTGTCTGCAGTCTGTATATAGACCAGAGAGTCTTTACACTCTGATTGGCACAGATGTGCCTCTAGTCTCTACGCAGTGTCTCGAGACCTTGGGACTACGAATAAGGTTTTATCTGCGCAAAGCATAGAGATACTGAGCATCAAAGATTTCACGTCTCAGATTTCAGAACTGTTTTGTAGTGAATTCCTCTTTTATAATCCATTCACGCCCTCACCTTAAAAGGTACCCAAACTGCTGAGTATCAAAATCCTAAGATATTTGTAAGTCAGTTTTTTTTAGGAGGATGCAATCGCAGATAGAACCTTATGGCTCTGAAATGTCAATCTGGGCTCAGCCATATGGCACCGAATGTTACAATCATTTCAATTTCAATAGAAAAGTACAGACATTGAATGATTAAATAAAGAGAATAGCCTTCCTTATTTCAAATCTCATTATCAAATATATTAATTCCCATGAATGACAAATACAATGTGTCCTATGGAGAACTAGCAACAATGCTAAAGATTAGCTCTGGATGAGTAAACTGATATATATGTTTCTGGTCTCTGACACCCAAATTCACTACTTGCTAGTTATCAATACAATGTGGTACATTTGTACTTTGGGTGAAATAGCATTTCCATGGAGGTTTTCGTATTGATATAGAATAAGACAAAAACAGCAATGCCTCTCCCGAGTACCTTAAATATGATCTTAGGCACCTGTATTTATTGATTTTACCATAAAGAGCTTATGTTATCACCATTCTTCTGAAAAAGTGGTAAAAACATTATCTAGCTAGGTAATTGAAAAAGAGGACCAAAACCTATGATATGAATTAGGATTTGGGACTATAAGCTTCTATCTGAAAAATTTATAGTTTTGAGATTAGTATTTTTCAAGTCCCAGATCTCTTTCATGACTCGATAAGTATATCACCTTACATAAAAAAAAGAATACATTGACAACACAGCATTGTTTGATTGAATTGCAGACATAACCTTACAGCATCAAGTTAAAAGGTGTTTGCGCAGATAGAACTTTGTCATTTATTTCATCGTAAATAGATCTGAATTTATCTGATAGAACCTTATAGTCCCAAGGTCACGGTTTCCGTAAGGCTAATGAAGGAGTATCAAGCTGCGGTTGACTTGGGCACCACCATTCTGGATCTGTATTGTTCATCCATAGCCGTCCTTTATAGACTGACTGACGCGCGACCCACTACACAGCAAGCTGTAACTCACTGGTCTGGTTTCCTGGGCTTGTAAAAGTGAAGTTTAGCTAAAATTTTTAGCGACTTTGAGCTACTTTTTGATTGGTTTTCATATGCACCCTATTTGAATGCACAACGTCCCCCACGCTTCCTCGTCAATTTGCTACGCCCCCACTAGAGAGGTAAACAAGCCAAGATAAAGTTAGGTCTAACTAAAACTGTTTGGAGAAAAACTCAGTGATGGAGCTTTCTGAAAAGGAGATAGAGAGACGACACTGCCACATAGTAACAACCAACATAGGGATTTAATTTAAATAGGAGCAACTTGAAGCATTTCGAGCTTTTGTGCAAGGGGAAGATGTATTAGCGATCATGCCAACAGGCTTTAGGGAAAGCCTCATTTACCAGCTAGCTAGTTATAGTCTTGAAGAAGCAAGGACAACAGCCTCCATTTCTCACAGCCTCGTCCCCGCTAAAGGCTGTGGTGGACGGAGGACCAAAACCGCGAGGCAATAGCGTTGGATCGCAGAGCCGTGGTTGTGGAGGAGAATGCTATAATGCTATGCGACCTTGTCTTCTGAAGTCGGTAGAGCTAGTTGGGGAAGACTAGGAGTGATGAGTTGGCTTCAGTCCTATGCAGCTCCAAAATAGTTGGAATCGTTGTTGATTTCAACGGTATGTTGAAATCATGCATGTTAAGACTCCTCAACTTTTTCCACATTTTGTTACGTTACAGCCTTATTCTAAAATGTATTATTTTGTGTTTCTCCTCATCAATCTACACACAATACCCCATAATGCCCGGCCAAACTGAGCAATCGGGGGAGAAGGACCTTGGTCAGGGAGGTGAGATGGGAGAAACTTCCAGAAGAACAACCATCTCTACAGCACTCCACCAATCAGGTTTTGGTAGAGTGGCCAGACAGAAGCCACTCCTCAGTAAAAGGTACGTGCCAGCTCTCTTGGAGTTGGCACCTATAAAGACTCTCAGACCATGAGAAACAAGATTCTCTGCTCTGATGAAACCAAGATTGAACTCTTTGGCCTGAATGCCAAGCGTCACGTCTTGAGGAAACCTGGCACCATCCCTATGGTGAAGCATGTTGGTGGCACCATCATGCTGTGAGGATGTTTTTCAGCGGCAGGGACTGGGAGACTGGTCAGGATCGAGGGAAAGGTGAACAGAGAAAAGTACAGAGAGATCCTTGATGAAAACCTGCCCCAGAGCACTCAAGGCCTTAGACGGGGGCCAAGGTTCACCTTGCAACAGGACAACAACCCTAAGCAGACAGCCAAGACAATGCAGGAGTGGTTCGGGACAAGTCTCTGAATGTCCAGCCAGAGCCCAGACCTGAACACGATCAAACATCTCTGGAGTGACCTGAAAATAGCTGTTCAGCAACACTCCCCATCCAACTTGACAGAGCTTGAGAGGTTCTGCAGAGAAGAATGGGAGAAACTCCCCAAATACAGGTGTGCTAAACTTGTAGCATCATACCCAAGAAAACTCGAGGTTGTAATTGCTGCCAAAGGTGCTTCAACAAATTACTGAGTAAAGGTTCTGAATACTTTTGTAAATGTGATATTTCAGTTTTTTAATTTTAATACATTTGCAAAAAATGTATTTTTGCTTTGTCATTATGGAGTATTGTGTGTAGATTGATGAGGAGAAACACAAAATAATCAATTTTAGAACAAGGCTGTAACGTAACATAATGTGGAAAAAGTAAACAGGTTTGAATACTTTCCATATGCACTCTACAATGACCTAGAACTGTACTTTGACAATATAGAATGGCACTGCGATGGATACATGGAATGAAAATTATAGTGATCAAATCAAATTGTATTGGTCACATGCACGTGTTTAGCAAATGTTATTACAGGTGTAGCGAAATGCTTGTGTTTCTAGCTCCAACAGCACAGTAATATCGAACAAGATATATTTAATAATTGCACAGCAATACAAACAATACAGTACACACAAATCTAAAGAAAAGGAATGGAATTAAGAATATATACATATTTGAACGACCATTGTTGGAGCGGCATAGACTAAACTACAGTAGAATAGAATAAAATACAGTATTTACCGTACATATGAGATAAGTAATCCAATACAGTTGAAGTCAGAGGTTTACATACACCTTAGCCAAATACATTTAAACTCAGTTTTTCCACAATTCCTGACATTTAATCCTAGTAAAAATTCCCTGTTTTAGGTCAGTTAGGATCACCACTTTATTTTAAGAATGTGAAATGTCAGAGTAATAGTAGAGAGAATGATTTTTTTCAGCTTTTATTTCTTCATCACATTCCCAGTGGGTCAGAAGTTTACATACACTCAATAAGTATTTGGTAGCATTGCCTTTAAATTGTTTAACTTGGGCCAAACATTTTGGGCAGCCTTCCACAAGCTTCCCACAATAAGTTTGGTGAATTTTGGCCCATTCCTCCTGATAGAGCTGGTGTAACTGAGTCAGGTTTGTAGGCCTCCTTGCTCACATACGCTTTTTCAGTTCTACCCTCAAATTTTCTGTGGGATTGAAGTCAGGGCTTTGTGATGGCCATTCCAATACCTTGCTTTGTTGTCCTTAAGCGTGCCACAACTTTGGAACTATGCTTGGGGTCATTGTCCATTTGGAAGACCCATTTGCGACCAAGCTTTAACTTCCTGACTGATGTCTTGAGATGTTGCTTCAATATATCCACATCATTTTACTACCTCATGATGCCCTCTATTTTGTGAAGTGCACCAGACCCTCCTGCAGCAAAGCACCCCTACAACATGATGCTGCCACCCCCGTGCTTCACGGTTGGGATGGTGTCCTTCGACTTGCAAGCCTCCCCCTTTTTCCTCCAAACATAACGATGGTCATTATGGCCAAACAGTTCTATTTTCGGTTTATCAGAACAGAGGACATTTCTCCAAAAAGTACAATCTTTGTCCCCATGTGCAGTTGCAAACTGTAGTCTGGCTTTTTTATGGTGGTTTTGCAGTGGCTTCTTCCTTGCTGATAGGCCTTTCAGGTTATGTCGATATAGGACTCGTTTTACTGTGGATATAGATACTTTTCTACCTGTTTCCTCCAGCATCTTCACAAGGTCCTTTGATGTTGTTCTGGGATTGATTCGCACTTTCCACACCAAAGTAAGTTCACCTCTAGGAGACTTAACGCATCTCCTTCCTGAGGGGCATGACGGCTGCGTGGTCCCATGGTGTTTATACTTGCGTACTATTGTTTGTACAGATGAACGTGGACGTGACATTTTTTGGGATGATTTCTTTTGATTTTCCCATGGTGTCAAGCAAAGAGGCACTGAATTTGAAGGTAGGCCTTGAAATGCATCCACAGGTACACCTCCAATTGACTCACATGATTAGCCAATTAGTCAATTAGCCTATCAGAAGCTTCTAAAGCCATGACATAATTTTCTGGATCTTTCCAAGCTGTTTAAAGTCAGTCAACTTAGTGTATGCAAACTTCTGACCCACTGGAATTGTGATACAGTGAATTATAAGTGAAATAATCTGTCAGTAAACAATTGTGGGAAAATTACTTGTGTCATGCACAAAGTAGATGTCCTAACCAACTTGCTAAAACTATAGTTTGTTAACAAGAAATGTGTGGAGTGGTTGAAAAACGAGTTTTAATGACTCCAACCTAAGTCTATATAAACGTCTGACTTCAACTGTATATGCAAACATGATTAAATTGACTAGTGTTCCATGATTAAAGTGGCCAGCGATGTCAAGTCTATGTATACAAGGCAGCAGCCTCTAAGGTGCTGGTGATGGCTATTTAACAGTCAGTTTAAGGTTGCCTCCCACTGGAGGGAGAGGCAGAATATTATCAGATACCAAGGAAATTGCCCTTGTTGACATTGGATTGGCAACAAATCAAATCAAATCCCCCAAACCAAATCTTATTGGTCACATACACATGGTTAGCAGATTTTAATGCATGTGTAGCGAAACGCTTGTGCTTCTAGTTCCGACATTGCAGTATTATCTAACAAGTAATCTAACAAATTCACAACAACTACCTCATACACACAAATGTAAAGGGGTGAATAAGAATATGTACATATAAATATATGGATGAGCGATGGCCGTGCGGCATAGGCAAGATGCAGTAGATGGTACAGAATACAGTATATACATATGAGATGAGTAATGTAGGATATGTAGACATGATTGAAGTGGTGTTATTTAAAGTGACTAGTGATACCTTTATTAAATCCATTTATTAAATGTATTAAAGTGGCAAGAGATTTGAGTCTGTATGTTGGCAGCAGCCTCTCTATGTTAGTGATGGCTGTTTTTCAGTCTGATGGCCTTGAGATAGAAGCTGTTTTTCAGTCTCTCGGTCCCAGCTTTGATGCACCTGTACTGACCTCGCCTTCTGGATGATTGCGGGGTGAACAGGCAGTGGCTCGGGTGGTTGTTGTCATTGATGATATTTTTGGCCTTCCTGTGACATCGGGTGCTGTTGGTGTCCTGGAGGGCAGGTAGTTTGCACCCTTGATGCTTTGGGCAGACCGCACCACCCTCTGGAGAGCCCTGCAGTTGCAGGCGGTGTAGTTGCCGTACCAGGTGGTGATACAGCCCGACAGAATGCCCTCAATTGTGCATCTGTAAACGTTTGTGAGGGTTTTAGGTCCTAAGCCAAATTCCTTCAGCCTCCTGAGTTTGAAGAGGCGCTGTTGTGCCTTCTTCCCGACACTATCTGTGTGGGTGGACCATTTCAGTTTGTCAGTGATGTGTACGCCGAGGAACTTGAAGCTTTACACCTTCTCCACTGTGGTCCCATCAATTTGGATAGGGGGTGCTCAATCTTCTGTTTCCTGAAGTCCACGATCAGCTCCTTTGTTTTGTTGACATTGGGTGAGAGGTCATTTTCCTAGCACCACACTCCCAGGGCCCTCACCTCCTCCCTGTAAGGTCTCTCGTAATTGTTGTTAATCAGGCCTACTACTGTTGTGTCATCTGCAACCTTGATGATTGAGTTGGAGGCGTGCGTGGCCACGCAGTCATTGGTGAACAGAGAGTACAGGACCCTTGTGGGGCCCCTGTGTTGAAGATCAACGAAGTAGAGGTGTTGTTTCCTACCTTCCCCACCTGGGGGTGGCCCTTCAGGAAGTCCAAGAACCAGTTGCACAGGGCGGGGTTCAGACCCAGGGCCCCGAGCTTAATAATGAGCTTGAAGGGTACTATGGTGTTGAATGCTGAGCTATAGTCAATGAACAGTATTCTTACATAGTTATTCCTCTTGTCCAGATGGGATAGGGCAGTGTGCAGTGTAATGGTGATTGCATTGTCTGTAGATCTATTGGGGCGGTAAGCAAATTTAAGTCAGTCTAAGGTGTCAGGTAAGGTAGAGGAGATATTATCCTTGACTAGTCTCTCAAAGTACTTCATGGGGCAATAGTAATTTAGTTCAGTTGCCTTTGCTTTCTTGGGTACAGGAACAATGGTGGACATCTTGAAGCATTTGGGGACAGCAGAACGGCATAGGGAGAAATCGAATACGTCAGTAAACACTCCAGCCAGCTGGTCTGCGCATGCTCTAAGGACGTGGCTAGGGATGTCGTCTGGGCCGGCAGCCTTGCCTGGGTTAACACGCTTAAATGTCTTACTCATGTCGGCCACGGAGAAGGAGAGCCCACAGTCCTTGGTAGCGGGCCGCGTCGGTGGCACTGCGTTATCCTCAAAGCTTGCGAAGAAGGTGTTTAGCTTGTCCGGAAGTAAGACGTCGGTGTCTGCGACATGGCTGGTTTTCCCTTTGTAGTCCGTGATTGTCTGTAGACCCTGCCAAATACGTCTTGTGTCTGAGCCGTTGAATTGCGAAATGACACACCAGTGAATGATTGATTGAAAGTGTTGTATTTGTACAAATGTAATAAATCAGAAGTGTTTGCTTGCAGGAAATGTTTACATGATAGGCCTATAAGACATTGAGAATAGAACTACATCATAAACGACTGCATTGGTGACAGGCATGATAAGGCCTGAAAGAGGCACTATAGAAAATACTTTTACTGGATTAACTATTGGAAACCCACTCAAAACCTTTTCTTAAGCAAAAACTACTAGCATTGTAATCAAATGTGCTTCAATACCTTTATATTGTTACCAATGATATGTTCATTCTGAATGAGGATTGGAATTAAGAATCTATAGCCTACTTTTTTATCACTGTCAGCACTCTAACAGTATCTTTCTGTACTGTAGGGGTCAGGGCTCAAAATGAAAACCTGCCTTTCGGGAGAGATTCAGCAAGCATCTAGATCTGTGTTCTTTGGTGAAAGATGACAACACTATCTTTTTATAGGGGTCAGGGCACAAAATGAAAACCTGCCTTTCAGGAGAGTTTCAGCAAGCTTGGAGAATTGTGTTCTTTGGTGAAAGAAGATGACAACAGTATCTTTCTGTAGGGGCAGGGCTCAAAATGAAAACCTGCCTTTCGGGATAATATCAGCAAGCTTGGAGAACTGCATTCTTTCGTGAAATATGATGTTCAAAAATTGTATCAGGCAACATTATTTGAGTGACAGTTAAACATGAGGAGCCATGTTGAGAAGGCATCAACTACCATACCCGTTAAAAGGCACTTAAATATTCTGTCTTATCCATTTACCCTATGAATGGCACACATAAACAGTCCATGTCTCAGAAAATCATTTTTTTACCTGTCTCCTTTCATTACTCTACACTGATTGAAGTGGATTTAACAAGTGACATCAATAAGGGATCATAGCTTTCACCTGGATTCACCTGGTCAGTCTATGTCATGGGAAGAGCAAGTATCCTTAATGTTTTGTACACTCAGTGTAGATTATACAACGTAAAACAAAAAGCGCTAGGTCTTTTAACTTCTTTGGGACAGGGGGGCAGTAGCTTAGATAAAAAGGTGCCCAGAGTAAACTGTCTGCTACTCAGTCCTAATAGCTAGAATATGCATATAATTAGTAGATTTGGATAGAAAACACTGACGTTTCTAAAACTGTTTGAATGATGTCTGTGAGTATAACAGAACTCATATGGCAGGAAAAAACCTGAGAAAAACCTCTCAATTTCTTGTTTTTAAACGATGAGAGAAGTGCTACACCTGGTGGAGAGAGATTGTAAGACAGAAATAGTTGCTTTATGCGTGCTGTACGTTACGACATGACACGTCAAGATGTAACGGAGGGTCCGTTTTTTCAACTTTTCTCCAATACTATAGAGCCATTACCATGTCGATCAACGCATGAATAGAAACCTAGTTCACACCCCCGATTTTGAAGTCAACACAGTCGCTACAGTCCCATTAGTTTTCTTTGTAGCCTCGTTTGAATGTCGCGGTTACGCACATTTGTACGAAATGGGGTGAGTTTACATTACGTCCTTGGTTGAACAAAATACACAGAAATGGAGCGACTCTTAGGAATGCAGTGAGAGTGTACAACAGGACATGTCACTTTCAAATTTAAGATGCTTCCCCTGCTGTAGGACACAGAGAAGATAAAGAAGGTAATTCCTGCAAGAGGGTGTTGTTGATAACAGACAACGGAAAAGCTCAGAGACCCAAGGTGATGTCACTGTCCTCATACCGCTAGCTGTACTGCAGTTTTCATAGTATCACTTTAAAATGTAAGATTTCATGTATTGTCCTGAAATTACCCTTTTGATGGCAGCTTTTCAAAACAGTCACGCAAGGAATGCTTCATGTTCTCAATAATAGGATTTCCTGAACCTTTGCACAGTCATGCAACTCAGATGTCTGCTATCTGAATACCAACGACCATGTAGACTGATGTGTGACGGAATGCCACTGACTGGTGGTAACGACATGGTCGTAGTAGACACGGGGAGACAGGCGGTGGAGTGCCCTATCACGTCTCAGGCAGTGTCTGCAGGCCATATAAACATATCTCCCTTCCCCCACTGTTCTGCTTCTCACCCCTTCTCCCTTTCTCCTTCTTCTACCCTTCTCTCCCTGCTGATGGAAGCCATGGACATGTCATCCATTTAAGACCCATCAGTTCTGATTAAACAATGTCAGGCTTCACTTCTCCTTGATTTACATGCATACATTTTTTTTTACCTCAAGTAAATAGGCCTACATAAATAGGCCCTCCCATCTTTAGACCTGAGTTGACATAACCCTCCCCTGACTCTACCCCCCCCCCCCCTTCTATGTCTAACCCCTCACCCCAATTGGAACCCCTCCCTGTGCTGACTAACCCCTCACTCTCCCTCTAACCCCTAACAATTCTAACTTTAACCCCTCCCCTAATTAAAACTCCTTCTTGTACTACCTCCACCTAACACTAACCCCTCCTCAATCTAACTCTGACCCCTCCACCTGGTTGTGGAGGGGTCAGCGTTCACAACCAAGTGGGAAGGTGGTATTTACCACACAGGACTGGTAATTACTAGTGGGAAACTCGTCTATCATCCCTGAGTTGACTTCTCCCACATGCTGAACTCTGACGTCACTTACTAAGGAAATTACCTCGATAACAGCATTTTTGGCAGTTTAATGCAACAGCAAAACATTATTTCTAAAAGCAATCTATTACAGGAAAGAAGAGTGGCAGGGAGAGGGAGAATGCGTGGAGGACAAAGGAGAGGAAGACCAAGAGCGGTGGTCTCTGATGAGATAAGGGCCACAATTATTGACCATGTTGTAAACCACGGTCTCTCTTTGAGAGAGGCCGGTTTAAGGGTGCAACCAAATCTGCAGCGTTCAACAGTTGCATCAATAGTACGAATTTTCCAGCAAAACAACAGGTGAGATGTGCATCCTTCAGTGATAATTGAACGACATATTACAGTACAATACAGTATGTTCACATTTTTACATGTACTGACATTTTGAAATATATTGATTGTTTTGTGTTTTTCAGTAGGATCCAAAGGTTGCCTCCCACAGGAAGGAGAGGCAGAATATTATCAGATGCGCAGGAAATTGCCATTGTTGACATGGTAATTGGCAACAATGCAATAAAACTACGGGACATTAGGGACAGCGTGCTGGCAGACAATATCACTTTTGGGAATGTGAATACGGTCAGCACAACGACAATTGCCAGAGTCCTAGAGAATCATAAAATAAGGATGAAGCACTGAACCCTTTGAGAGAAACGGTGAACGTGTGAAAGAACTCCGGTATCAATATGTCCAGGTAAGATGTCTGTTCAATAACCAAACAAGGTACATACACAACTAAGCATAATGTAAAGTACTGTAAAACTTTACTGTATTTTAGAGAGTAATGGAGATGGAAGCCAGGCAAACTGCACATACATTCATCTTTGTGTATGAAGCTGGATTCAACCTGGCAAAAGGGGAAGGGGAAGAAAGGGGAAGAAATGTGATTGGACAGAGAGCAACCGTGGATGTCCCAGGCCAGAGAGGAGCTAACATCACAATGTGTGCAGCACTGGTGCAGCACTGCTGTTACACAAACCACTCATTGGCCCCTACAATACAGAGAGACTCATTTATTTTCTGGATGACCTGCATAACCTCTACCGATTCACCCTCCCGGATCCGGGATCCTCCTCATCAGAAACGCTGACTAGCATAGCCTAGCCTTGCGCCACAGGGATATCATATAATATAATTTCATGAAATCACAAGTCAAATACAGCAAATGAAAGATAAACATCTTGTGAATCCAGCCAACATGTCCGATTTTTTTAATGTTTTACAGCGAAAACACAATATATATTTATGTTAGCTCACCACAATAGCCAAACACACAACGCCATGTTTTCACCGCAAACATAGCTTTCACAAAACCCACAAATAGAGATAAAATTAATCACTAACCTTTGAACAACTTCATCAGATGACAGTCTTATAACATCATGTTATACAATACATTTATGTTTTGTTCGAAAATGTGCATATTTATAGCTACAAATCGTGGTTTTACATTGTGAATATGGCGCCATAATGCACCAAATTGTCCGGAGATATTTTGGACAGTCATGTAATCTAACCAAAAAACTCATCATAAACTTTGCTAAAAAATACATGTTGTACAGCAAATGAAAGATACACTGGTTCTTAACTTCTTATGGCTGCAAGGGGCAGTATTAGCCAGATAAAAGATGCACATTTCAAACGGCCTCGTACTCAATTCTTGCTCGTACAATATGCATATTATTATTACTATTGGATAGAAAACACTCTCTAGTTTCTAAAACCGTTTGAATTATTTCTCTGAGTGAAACAGAACTCATTCTGCAGCACATTTCCTGACCAGGAAGTGGAATGTCTGAAATCGATGCTCTGTTCAACTTCCTGCCTATACATGGGCATGGTACGTAAGAGTCTACGTGCACTTCATATACCTTCCTCTGGATGTCAAGACTCTGTGAGAGAAGAAATTTCGTGTTTATCTTGATCTGAATTTGAATACAAGCTCTTTGTATGACGTATCCCTCATTTCCGGTACTCTTGGCAGCGCCAGGTGGACAGTGGGATTGCCTTCTGTTTAGCTGCCGTTATGGATGACTACTATCTCCGGCTCTGATTTTATTTGATACATGTGACCATATCATCGTAAAGTATGTTTTTTCAATATAGTTTAATCAGATTATTGAAATTTTTTCGGGAGTTTTGCCGTGTTCCGTTCTCTGACTTTGTTGACGTTGGAGAGATCCGTGCCACTTGGCAAGTGCCCATGCTAAATGAAGAGGGAAATTTGCCGTTCCAGATCCAAACAACGACTGTTCTGGACAAAGGACACCTTGTCCAACATTCTGACGGAAGATCACCAAAAGTAAGAAACATTTTATGATGCTATTTCTAATATCTGTCGTGCATGTGAACTGGTCGTCGGCGCCCAAGTGTTTCTGGCTATTGTGGCTACGCTAATATAACGCTACATTTTGTTTTCGCTGTAAAACATTTAATAAATCGGAAATATTGTCTGGAATTACAAGATGCCTGTCTTTCAATTGCTGTACACTATGTATTTTTCAGAAATGTTTTATGATGAGTAATTAGGTATTTGACGTTGGTGTCTGTAAATATTATGGCTGCTTTCGGTGCAATTTCTGATTGTAGCTGAAATGTAAACTATGATTTATACCTGAAATATGCTAATTTTTCGAACAAAACATATGCTATACAATAAATATGTTATCAGACTGTCATCTGATGAAGTTGTTTCTTGGTTAGTGGCTATTTATATCTTTATTTGGTCGAATTTGTGATAGCTACTGATGGAGTAAAAAACTGGTGGAGTAAAAAAGTGGTGTTTTTTGCTAACGTGGTTAGCTAATAGATTTACATATTGTGTCTTCCCTGTAAAACATTTTAAAAATCGAACATGTTGGCTGGATTCACAAGATGTGTACCTTTCATATGCTGTATTGGACTTGTTAATGTGTGAAAGTTAAATATTTAAAAAAAATATCTTTTGAATTTCGCGCCCTGCACTTGAGCTGGATGTTGTCATAAGTGTACCGACGTCGGGCTGCAGCCCAAACAGGTTAATGCAACCGCTGTGTTAGATTTAAAAAAAATAACTTTAGTACAAAGTACAGCATGCAATATTCTGAGACAGCGCCCAGCCATTCTCCGCCATGTTGGAGCCAACATATTCCACAAAAATACGAAATAACATCATAAATATTCTCTTACCTTTGATGATCTTCCATCAGAATGTAGTGCAAGGAGTCCTAGTTCCACAATAAATCGTTGTTTTGTTTTAGAATGTCCATTTCTTCTGTTGAATTAGCAACTTTGGCTAGCATGGTGGAGCGCACATGTCCATGAACTCTTGGCGCATGGAACGAAAAATTCCAAAAGTCACAATAAACGTCGAATAAACTGGTCAAACTCAGTTGAAAATCCATCTTTATGATGTTTTTCTCATATGTATCCAATAACGTCGAAGACGGAGCATTTCGTCGTGTATACCTAACGGATTGCAGAAAACAATGTAGTGTTCCCTGGTGCGCAGCTGAATACTGCCAATAGGGCGGACCTGTCACTCCAAAAGCTCTCATTCGGTCTCACATCAAGCTAGACACCCCATTCAACATTCTACTGCCTGTTGACATCTAGTGGAAGGCGTATGAAGTGCATACAGATCCATAAATAAAAGGCAATTGAATAGGCAAGGCCTTACACAGAGCCTCATTTTCAGAATTTTCACTTCCTGTTTGGAAGTTTGCTGCCAAATGAGTTCTGTTTTACTCACAGATATAATTCAAACAGTTTTAGAAACTGCAGAGTGTTTTCTATCCAATAGTAATAATAATATGCATATCGTATGATCTAGAACAGAGTACGAGGCCGTTTAATTTGGGCATGATTTTTTTCCCAAAGTGAAAACAGCGCCCCCTATTTCCAAGAGATAATCAACTTGTGCCAGCGGTGGAGAGAGTGGCAAGAAACTCCCCTACCTTTGTTTTTGTGTGGGATAATGTGGCATTCCACCACTCTGCTGCAGTCAGACTGGTTTGCTGCACATCCCAGGATGCCAGTACTATTCCTGCCTCCATACTCCTCCTTCCTAAACCCCATAGAGGAGTTTTTCTCTGCGTGGAGGTGGAAGGTTTATGACCACATCTTCTTTACCTTACCTTTATTTAACTAGGCAAGTCAGTTAAGAACAAATTCTTATTTTCAATGACGGCCTAGGAACAGTGGGTTAACTGCCTTGTTCATGGGTAGAATGACAGATTGTGTGGAGACACTTCTCCTGAAGACTGCAAGGGTTGGATTAGACATTCCAGAAGATACTTTCCAAGATCATCAGATGTGATGTTGATGAGAACTTGTGGCCAAACGCAGGAGAGAGCGGGAACTAGAACCCACACAGTACTGTACAGTATGAGTGATTATACTATACATGTTGATGTTTTTTTTGGTAATTGTTATTGCAGCCCTGGAATTTCAGGAATTTGTTTTTTGTTTCAACTTTTTATTTTCACAAGTAAATTACTATATGCAAAGATACAGAAAATAAAGGCTATTGAAGCAAATTGCTGCATTTTTGATTCATTCTTGTTACATATACTTTAGTACAGTCAATAAAGTGAAAAGGTGTTATTCTTATTATATAATGAAATACTGATTTATGTGAAAAATCATTCAAACTTCAAAGAGAAAAGTTCATCATTTATGTAATGCCCGCTGTTAGTGTTTTTTAGGTCAGTGTGTTATGAGTGACAATGTATGTTTTCTGAGTGAGAATTGTTGCCAGTGTTAAGGTCGAACGAGCTTATTTTGAGACATGTATGAATTGTTCTGGTGGTTTGAGTGAGTTTTGGAGGTGAGATGAACTGTTTGGCCAAGATGCATGTTGGTAATGCAGACTGTGAAGAGTTTTGAAAAAGTGGCTTCAGTATTGACCGATGCTTGTTAGCAATGAAAAAAACTAAAATGGTTTATGAGCACTATAATTTGTTTACAAGCATAACAGTTGTACTTTTAGTGTATGGTTGACGCAGCTTGTTGGCCATTAGCCAATCAGCGTTTCTCAATGAGTTCAAAGCACAAGAATTCATCCAACTCACATTTACAACTTCACAACTGGTAATTACCATCTACCCACTTGGTTATGAATGCAGCACAAGTAACACTACTCACTTATTTCTAAACACGACTGCACGCTTCTGACCTTTCTACACATTTAATTTGAAATTCAGTATTCCCCTCCTAAAACTGGCACCACTTAAAGCTTTTGTTGTTACTCTGTGACACCTCAGGCAACTCTGCTTCTTATTCCAATGAAAATAATTGGCATAAATATTTTAAAAAACTGCAATTTGCTTCGCAGGCCTGCTATTTTCTAGAAGAATTACTCATCTCTTTCCTCTTTCTCTTGCGTTCTTCTCTCTCCTACTCTCTCGCTCTCCCTTCTCTCTCCTACTCTCTTCTCTTCCCTCTCCATCTCTCAGACAGTACTTCCCCTCCCAGGTTCTTGTGTAGAGATGGAGATTTGTTGTTCCTCCTCCCGTTATCTCAACAGCTCGGTCGGATGATGAAGTAATGCGAACACCCTAGAATCCATCCAGCTCTGTGTGTGCGTGCGTACAGAATGTGTGTGCACACGTGCATTTGACTCCGTGTGCGTGTGTGCATTTGAGAGAAAAAGCTGCAGAATGCTCCAACCCACTAACACAGGGATACAGGTACGAGTAATTACGGCGCCTCCTTTTGAATTCAGTCCAGGTACTTCTCTGAAGGAAGAAACAAACCTATGACTAACATCACAGACGTAATATACTGTACGTCCAAAATGGCACCCTATTCCATTTGCAGTGCACTACTTTTGACCAGGGCCTATGCACTATATAGGGAATGGGGTGCCATTTGGGATTCACCCTACTAACATCACAGACAGAATATTCCACGGAGGGATTTATTCATGGGCTGACTGTGCTGTCTAGTCTGTAAATCCAGCCGTGCACATTCCCCACTCTGCCTCTTCTGCTTGTCTTGGTAAATATTTGAGTTGCGGCTCTTTGCTTTTTGCACTGTTAGACGAGAGAGAGAGAGAGAGTGTGTGACACCATGTATGAAATAATTTGATGCTCTCCGACTCTTCTCTCTTTCTGTCATCTGAATGACTGAGTCAGAGACAGTGAAGCAATGCACAACTCATATCGGTTTGTCCTCAAAAGTACACAGGAAGAACTTTGTGTCAACACAACAAATAAAGACAGACACCGAGCAAATACAATTCTCAGTTTTCCCCTCTGAAATATTAAATCCCATTTCTCGCTCTGTGGTAGGAGAACAATTCAGCAACAATATAATTTGTAATTTGCTCATTTCCATAATAGATACAATGTGTTTTCCTCTAATGACTTGAAATGCAGAGATGGTGTGTGTGTGTGTGTGTGTGTGTGTGTGTGTGTGTGTGTGTGTGTGTGTGTGTGTGTGTGTGTGTGTGTGTGTGTGTGTGTGTGTGTGTGTGTGTGTGTGTGTGTGTGTGTGTGTGTGTGTGTGTGTGTGTGTGTGTGTGTGTGTCAGCAGCAGCAGCAGGCTGTACAGCTACAGAGTCACATTACATCACTGATGGTAAAATGTCAATGACTAATGAATCGTCTCGCTTTTTTATGCTTATTTGTTTTATTAGTCTGAGATCTGTTCACTTTACAAATCAAAGGTAATTTCATCAAATGTGGTGCTTCCTTCACATAGGGAAGAACAGAAAGCTACTGAAAGTGTTGTGGTTATCAGAATTATCAAGGGGCACCCAGCCGGAGGGGAGACGCATGTGGATCGCATCCACTTCCTCCAGCTCTAGAGTCAATGCATTAGACAAGTACCTCAACTGTCCACTGGTATTGCATTTGTTATTATTGTTAACTCTCTTGTCATTGCGGTAAAGATATACACCGCTGTACTGCGAAACACGGTGACTCACGGCAGTGAATCTGATGTAGTAGCCTCCTCGCACCGGTTCTGTGAAGAGACCCGCAGCAGAAGAGAGGGAGCGATCAGCACTGTGTATTTCTCATAGACACTGGTAGTTATGCTGGACTGTAGTTGGATTCAGTGTGTGTTGATTTGTGTGGTTAATAGCTGTAAATGGGTTGTAGGCCATGCCGATGATGGTGATGACTCTACTGTAGATCAGTGTGGTGTCAGTATTGAAGGGTCCTACTTGGTTTGAATCAGTCAAATCAGCAGAGAAGGCTACCTTTGGTCTGCCTGTGAACACAGGGGAGGGAACGCACTCAATTGGTAGATTAAATATTATTAAAGCCTATTAACCCATGGCAGACATCATTATTCGGCTATGACGCTAAACAAAAAACGTACACCAACAGCCACCAAACTACCCCCTTTAGGTTACTAAACAAGTGCATGTGCAACATTTTTGACTACACTCCTTTTCCGTATGGGTTTTACATGCATTCTCTCTCTTCAGCTCCTCCACCTCCCTCTCACTGACACTCTGCCTGGGTTTCAAAGCTGTGATTACAGGAAAGCGCACATTAGAAAACTTACCTTTAAAATAATAATAATTGTATATCAACACCTTTTTATTACCTGTGTTGACACACTCACTGGCTGTCACTCTGGTCTCCACGGCTAAAATCACATGAAAAGAAACATCAAAATCAACAATGGTAAATAAGCATCAATAAACTGCCTATGGTTAGGCTAATAGTCAATCACAAAGATTGAGTTGAAAATATGGATAAATAAGTCTTCATCACCTTTTGTTTCATATATTACATGCTACATGTTACATATTACATGTACGTTGAGAAACATCTTTCACTCATGGCTGGAATTATGGAAACAAAACAGTTATCAAAAACTATTGATCCTCCCCCGGAACCAATAGCATAATGAAAATGAACTTCTAAACTCATAGATACACCAGTGGAGGCTCCTCAGAGGAGGAAGGGGAGGACCATCCCCCTCAGTGAAATTTCATAATAATAAAAATAGTGAAACACTAAAAACAAATATCCTTTTTAGATAAAATGACTAAATATATTCATGTCACCAAATAATTTATTAAAACACACTGTTTTGCAATGAAGATCTATAGTAACAACAGCACTCTCTGGGGTAGCACCGTGGTGTAGCCGGAGGACAGCTAGCTTCTTTCCTCCTCTGGGTAAATTGACTTCAATACAAAACCTAGGAGGCTCGTAGGCCTCACCCCCTTCCATAGACCTACATGGTAATTACAGTATGACCACTTCTGGAGGATGACCTCCAACCAATCAAGCTTTTTCAGTATGAACTGACATGTTGTCCATCCAATCATAGGATTAGGATCAGAGATGTATTAGGATTGTGCCACAAAGCATTATGGGGGCGGTTCTATGTGTTGTGAAGCTTGGTGAGTTGAAATTATTGGATAGAGATTGAAAAGGGATAGTTGGGCATTTTGGGATATTATTCAATTCAAATTCGTTTTTTCAAATTACAGGAGTTGGGGGACGTAGATTATAAACAGTTATCTTTCTTCATAACTGAAGTAGGAAGTAGCAGTAGCTAGCTAGCTAAATTACCAGCTCGAGTGTGCAGTTTTCACCATCAACACTACCGCAAATGTTGTTGACTTTTTGTTGAAGAACCCCTTTCATTCTCTGGGATACACGGACAAGGTGCGAATTAAAACCGAGGGTCGACCTCAGCCTGAGATCAGTTTCATGAAGACGGATGAAAAGGTGAGGGCGTTCAATACCAATTGGTATAAAAAGTATAGCTGGTTAAAAGGGAGCCTTTTATCAAGCCGCCTGTATTGCTGGCCTTGCCTGCTTTTTGGAAAGTCTGAGCCTTAGGCGAAAGAGGGGTACAGTGACCTGAAGAACATTGATCGTTCAGCCAAACGGCTAAAACAAAAGCAGGGAGCATATAAATGCCCACTTTAGATTCAAGCTTGGACTACATTTTGTGACTACATTTTGTGTGTGTTGTGTTATTGTTTTTTGTCTTCCCAGTCAAATCCTGTCCTGAAGTCATTCCTCTGAACCTCTGATTTTTGAAACTCACTTTGACATCTTCGTGCGTTCCGGGCCTATACCGTGGGTCTCCCATCCTCCTCAATTTTTCAAGTCGCCAGCCTCCACTGAGATACACATTTGTGATCTATGATTTAATATTCTTGTACCTGCATTCTCCGTCTTCAGATCCTCCACCTCCCTCTCACTGGTCTCTATGGTCCTCAGCTCCACCACCATGTCTCTCAGCTCATCCCAGATATCAGCAGTGGTCTGGCCGCTCATCTGTTCGTGGATCGTCTCTGTAGCTTCAGTCCATTGGATATCGATCAAACTCTTTCTGCCCCCTCCACTCTCTCCCTGAGCCCATGTTCCGGACAGACAGAACAGCAACACCAGCAGAAATACAGCACCCCTCATTCTGAAATGGCACCTCTTCAGAAATGATGTATGAGGTTCTGTCCCCTTCTTTATACACGTACAATGGTAGTGAGACAATGCATGAGAAATGGAATATGTACTTATGAAGTAATATGTACCAAAAAAATCTGGGATACGGATAATATCACGACTCAGGATATGACCCAGATGCAGACACAGGATGCGGATAGTACAGTTCTCAGATTATTTATGGTAAAAAAGGGGCAGGCAAAGGGCAGGCAGGGTTTGTGATCAGGTCAGAGTCAGGCAGGTACAGGACGGCAGGCAAGCTCTGGGTCAGGACAAGATGAATAGTCGGAACCGGGGAAAACTAGAAAACAGAACTTGAGAAAATGGGAAGATGGGAAAGCACGCTTGTAAGACCTGACAAGACGAACTGGCAACAGACAGGGACCACAGGTATAAATACACAGGGGATAATGGGAAGATGGGCAACACCTGGAGGGGGGTGGAGACAAGCACAAAGACAGGTGAAACAGATCAGGGTGTGACAGATAAAGTAAAACACGGTGAGTTGACCTCATAGGTTATTTTACAGTTTTTGACAATTGCTTACGCATGATTTCTGAAACTATGGCTCCTTTTCTCTACTCTACACACAAAACCCCAAAACACACACACAACATGCAAATCATCACACATCTCTTGCAAAACCAAACACTTCATTCAAAACTATTTGAACTCTTCTCAAAATTGTGTTTTTGCATCAAAACTCTACACACAAACCATCAAATGATTAGCTCTTATGCACGCCAACTACACACGGATGTGACACGTAAACCACTACTATCTTGTGTCTTTTGCATGTTCAGTGGAGTCCACGGCAGTTTGTCATAGCACTCACACGTACATGTATGTGCACAAATGTATACATTATGTATGCATATTCAGTATATATTTACACTATAAACAGACATGCAAGGGGGGGAAAATAAAATGTATTTCTTTCTCAAAACATTGTATTTTCATCCAGATTTCGGGATGAACAGTAACAGAAAACAAATACAGTAGAAGATAAATAAATAGGCGTGTTACTATAAAAATAAAAACATTTAGGGTGCATCCTGTCTCCTATTTGGGTCTGGCCACAGCACCTCAACATCACAAGCGATGTTCTCTCTGGCTAAACAGCGGGGGGAAGTAGCGTCTAGAGTGGCGTATCCAACCCTGGCATGACCCCTCGTCTATGTCACCACAGACCTCCTCCATTGCCTGGAGAAGGGGTATGCATTGGTGGGGTTGGCAATCGTATACCTTCCAACACCACGCCAAAAATAACTCTTCTATTGGGTTTGGAAATGGAGAATATGGTGGAAGGTTGAGAATCAACTTGCGGATGGTCAATAAACCAATTGCGGACCAAAGCAGCTTGAAACCCGGTTGAAACTTACGTTGTCGCAGATGACAACAAACCTGGACTGCTCTGGCCCATTCCTCTGGTCGTTGGGAATGAGGATATTATGCAAGGTGTTAAGGAAGGTGATAATATGGGCGGTATTGTAAGGACCAAGAGTGGCATGATGATGGACACCGTTCTGACTAATGGCTGCACACATTGTGATCTTGCCACCACACTGTCCAGGGACATTGACGATAGCGCCGTGTCCTATGAGGTTTCTTCCCCTGCGTCTTGTTTTGGCAAGGTTAAAGCCGACCTCATCAACATGGACAAAATCATGATGCTCTGCAGCAGTATCTAGTTCCATAACTCTCTGAAACAGACAAGAGACAACATTATTGTATGACAGTATGAATAGACATAGAGCAGTCGATATGTAGCACAATAAACGGGAATAAGGTACCAACGACAGGATAGTATAGCTTACTTGTACGTATTCATAGCGCAGTTGTTTCACTCTGTCAGAATTTCGCTCAAATGGTACTCTGTAGAGCTGCTTCATACGAATCTGATGGCGTTTCAGGAGATGGCCAAGTCCGGATAAACTCACCCTATTTATGTTATTGAATGTTGTGTTGTCAGTGACGATGTGGTGTTGCAGTTGTCGTAAACGTCTGCTGTTGTTTGAAATGAGCATATTCACTGTGTTGTTCCTGCTCTGCTGTGACCAGCCGGTTTCTTCCTCCATTGAAGGGTCGTCTAGCAATTCTGCAAAAACGTGTGAATGGTTAGGGTACAAGATTTCTTTCAGTATGAAATTAAATGTTACTGTAGTGCTGTAAGTACAGTAGGTTTACTTACCTGTTCTCATTCCGAAATGTCCTGATAACACTTGCTACAGTGTAGCGGCTCAAGTTAGGCTGGACCCTCTTCCTATCCTCCCTGAAACTCAAACCATGGTTGACCACATGGTCCACCAAAGTGGCCCGGATCTCATCTGTCATTGTTCTCCTTCCTCCTCTTCATTGTCCCACTCCTTGTCCTCATCCTCTTCCCCCTCCTCATCCTTTCCTCGTCCTCCTCCTTGTCCTTGTCCTCTTCCTCCTCGTCCTTGTCCTCCTTGTTCCCGTCCCCCTCTTACTCTCACTCCTCTTCCTCTAACTCTCTCTCCAAAATTGACCTCAATTGCTGTCCAAACCAAGAAAGCCAACCCGAAGCCTATTTATAGTGCTCAAGCTCTGATTTCTTCGTGAAGAAATGAGCAATAAGTGTCTTCACATGTGAGCTCTGGGTGTAGATAAATGAGTGTGGCATTTGGAATGACAGTGTTTTTCCAAACAAAACACAAGACCTGTTAGTTTTGAATGATGTGTCTAATGTAGAGAACTGTGTTAAGTGTTTTGCAAAAAGTGTGTTTTACGATCGCAAACTGAGTCTAAAGCAGATAATGTGCTTTCAGTTTTGCAGACACGGTCTGAAGGTTAGGTACATTGAGTTACTGTTTTCACTGAATGTGTCTCAAGTACCACTTTTAGTGTGTAAGCGATTGTAAAAATAAATTTTAAAAAAAAACTGTAAGCTGACGCTGTGGGAGAACCACACATGTTGTTTGTTTTCAGGTCTCTCTCTCATTATCTCCACAAAGTTTGTAGAACTTTGTGTTTCCACAATGAAGGCTTTTGTGAGATTTCGGTGTCAGTCAAGTATGTCCTCAGCCGACCCTTTTAATAGGAATCTATTTACAGGACTTAACACCAACACATACTGGTACTGCTGCCGTAAGAAACCATGCATGTAGGTTAGTAAACTAACTAAGAGAAAGTAAGATGTAAAGTTTCAAACTTTCCATTTCTAGTTCAAATAAATACCTTGCTTCATGTTACAACAGTTTCACTTTATTTTTTTCACAGGGTAAATTATTTCAAATACAAACTATAAATTGCATAGATCTGATATGGTCTCGCCAGAGTTTTGACACATAAATATACATCTCATTGCTAGTTGAGCATAACACAGTGACCAGAGACTGAGGAGTAGCGTCTGTGTGTGTGTCAAGGTTTATCCATTCCGGAAGCATAACTATGTGAGTGTGTGAAGGCTGTGCAAACAAGCCTCCTCGTTTCCATTGACGACAATCCTGTTTCCATTAGCGACACTGCCATTATCAGTGACACTTCTGTTGCTATTGATGACTATCCTGTTGCCATTGATGACCATCCCGTGGCTATTAACAACCGTCCAGTTTCCATTGACTACACCTGTCACCTGTCCCCTAATGGCGTCCCGTAGGATGGTGACCCAGCGTTGTCCCCCAGCATTGACCTGGACTGGGTCAGTCTGGAGTTCAGCCATTTGAGGGGGGGGGGGGACTCCACACTGTAGCCCAGCAGAGGGACATTGGACAGGGCCTTCACATCCTGGGGAGATGGGGTGAGAATGGAGATGGGGTGTGGTAGGATGGCAAAATGTCAATTTCATAAATGCCTAGCATTGTGTGTGTGTGTGTGTGTGTGTGTGTGTGTGTGTGTGTGTGTGTGTGTGTGTGTGTGTGTGTGTGTGTGTGTGTGTGTGTGTGTGTGTGTGTGTGTGTGTGTGTGTCAGCATTAGACTGATAGGTCATTCATCACTCTGCTCCAGTGCTTTCTCACAAGCCACCACACATAAACCATTACCATGGTGACAGGATGTAAGACCGCCTAATGCTCCAATTCAACTGAGTCACACACACACAAGCACACACACGCATGTACATATGCACACACACCAGTGGAGGCTGGTGGGAGGAGCAATAGGAGAACGGGCTCAGTGTAACGGCTGGAATGGAATCAATGGAATGGTACCAAATACAGCAAACACATGGTAAAAATGCGTTTGACACTGTTCCAATTATTACATTCCAGCTATTACAATGAGCCTGTACTCCTATAGCTCCTCCCACAAGCCTCCTCTGACACACACACACATATGAACTGATGAACGCACGCACATACACACGCTCTACACACACAGACACACGCACACACACCTGGACTGGGCAGAGGCTGGACACAGAGTCTCCCACGGGACACATAGTGGAGACTGAGATTAAAGGCATGGAGAGCACCTATTAAGCATTTACCATCAGGCAATGTCTTTTTTAGGTATTTTGGGGGACGTTGATTATTGGTCTGGTCCGGACCAAATCTGAAGCAATCACAGACGCCTATATTTGTTTCAATGTCCACAGACATCCGGAACGGCCTTATTTAAGCCAAATTGGTTCAGATTTTGTCCGATCCGTACAGTCCTTGATTTGGGACAAACGCCTATGTTTGGTTCAGATTTGACTCAGGCCGGGCCGACCTTCATTTCAACGTCCACAGACGTCCGGTCCCGACTGGCATATATTTGGCCCAAATATAGACGTCTATAATTGGTTTCGATTTAGTCTGGACCGGACAAAATCTGAACCAATCATAGACGGCATAAATTTGAACAGTATGGTACAGTACAGTACAGTAGAGCACCGCAGATTACAGCATGGTACAGTAGAGCACAACAGAGTACAGTACGGTAAAGTACAGTAATGTAAAGGAAAGAAAAGTAGAGTAAAGTATGGTTCAGGACAGTAGAGTACAGTACCATACAGTAGTGATGGGAAACCAATGCTTTCTCAAGGCTTCGGCACTTTCACTAAATTGTGCCAAAAAACTGTTAATTGCTCAGAGCTTCATTATCTGTTCACAATGCACATTAGTGACATCTGCTAGTCAGAAATAAATAGCAGCGTTTGATTATCAGATAGACGTTTTTTATTTTTTTTCATCAAACTCCGTGACGCAAGGGTTAGTTGTTGGCTTTAGTACCTATCTTACCTAATGCTTCCCTTTTTTGCTTTCAAGTTTACTATTTTTCAAAACGAGTCAAGTCAAGTGAAATTTTCTGTAAAAAAATATATTTCGAACTACGGTGTCCAATAGAGGTTGGTGTTTGAAAACAACTTGGAAGTCAATACTTTGTAGAGCCACCTTTTGCAGCACTTACAGCTGCAAGTCTCTTGGAGTATGTCTCTATAAGCTTGGCACATCTAGCCACTGGGATTTTTGCCCGTTCTTCAAGGCAAAACTGCTCCAGCTCCTTCAAGTTGGATGGGTTACGCTGGTGTACAGCAATCTTTAAGTCATACCACAGATTCTCAATTGGATTGAGGTCTGGGCTTTGACTAGGCCATTCCAATACATTTAAATGTTTCACCTTAAACCACTCGAGTGTTGCTTTAGCAGTATGCTTAGGGTCATTGTCCTGCTGGAAGGTGAACCTCCGTCTCAAATCTCTGGAAGACTAAAACAGGTTTACCTCAAGAATTTCCCTGTATTTAGCGCCATCCATCATTCCTTCAATTCTGACCAGTTTCCCAGTCCCTGCCGATGAATAACACCCCCACAGCATGATGCTACCACCCCCTTGTTTCACTGTGGGGATGGTGTTCTCGGGGTGATGAGAGGTGTTGGGTTTGTGCCAGACATAGCGTTTTCCTTGATGGCCAAAAGGCTCAATTTTAGTCTAATCTGACCAGAGTACCTTCTTCCATCTGTTTGCGGAGTCTCCCACAGAACTTTTGGCAAACACCAAACGTGTTTGCTTATTTTATTCTTTAAGCAATGGATTTTTTTCTGGCCAGTCTTCCATAAAGCACAGCTCTGTGGAGTGTATGGCTTAAAGTGGTCCTATGGACAGATACTCCAATCTCCGCTGTGGAGCTTTGCAGCTCCTTCAGGGTTATCTTTGGTCTCTTTGTTGCCTCTCTGATTAATGCCCTCCTTGTCTGGTCCGTATGTTTTGGTGGACGGCCCTCTCTTGGCAGGTTTGTTGTGGTGCCATATTCTTTCCATTTTTTAAAATAATGGATTTAATGGTGCTCCGTGGGATGTGCAAGGTTTCAGATATTTTTTTTCAACCCAACCCTGATCTGTACTTCTCCACAACTTTTTCTCTGACCTGTTTGGAGAGCTCCTTGGTCTTCATGGTGCCGCTTGCTTTGTGGTGCCTCTTCCTTAGTGGTGTTGCAGACTCTGGGGCCTTTCAGAACAGGTGTATATATACTGAGATCATGTGACAGATCATGTGACACTTAGATTCCACACAGTTGGACTTTGTTTAACTAATTATGTGACTTCTGAAGGTGATTGGTTGCACCAGATCTTATTTAGGGGCTTCATAGTAAAGGGGCTGAATACATATGCACACACCACTTTTCCATTTATTTTTTGTTTCGAATTTTTGGGAACTTTTTTCATTTCACTTCACCAATTTGAACTATTTTGTGTATGTCCATTACATTCAATCCAAATAAAAATCAAATTAAATTACAGGTTGTAATGCAACAAAATAGGAAAAACGCCAAGGGGGGTGAATACATTTACAAGGCACTGTATCTTGAGTAGTGTACTGTATTGTACCCTACTTTACTCTACTAAACTAAACTGTACTCTACTGAATTAAACTACACTGTACTCTACTCCACTCCACTCTACTGAATAAAACTTGATTTTCCTGTACCGTAATGTTCAGACTTGTTAAACATAGCCTTGAGGGGCCCTCCCGGGTGGCGCAGTGGTCTAGGGCACTGCATCGCAGCGCTAGCTGCGCCACCAGAGACTCTGGGTTCGCGACCAGGCTCTGTCGCAGCCGGCCGCGACCGGGAGGTCCGTGGGGCGACGCACAATTGGCCTAGCGTCGTCCGCGTTAGGGAGGGTTTGGCCGGTAGGGATACCCTTGTCTCATCGCGCACCAGCGACCCCTGTGGCGGGCCGGGCGCAGTGCGCGCTAACCAAGGTAGCCAGGTGCAACATATCACAGTCATAGCAACAACAACAAAAATCTGTAACCGTTACTGAGAATGGCATTGTAGTTGAATTGGTCTGTTGGTTGTATCATTGTGGTATAATGCTTACTTCAGAATGTATGTGTAGTTGAAATGTGACTATAAAATGTTTTTTTTGACATCCGTAAAAAATGGAGTGTCAAACTCATTCCATGGAGGGTCTAGTGTCTGTTGGTTTTGTTTTTCCTTTTCCTGAAATGCACGTGATGTCAATATCTGGAAAAGACGTCTAAAAGATGTGTTTTCAACGTCATTTTACATACTAGGCCGCCAGAAACTCTCACCAGACCGACACACAAACAGAATCCTCATTGATATTCATCAAAGCGTTTTATTCAGCATCGATGCTCATAAAGATTTGTGAACTTGCTGATCTGCAGAAAATCTAAATGCTCCTCCTTAAATGAAAAAGGATTGCATTTACTTAAGCCAACGACTCGCCCGTCAGATGATTTCCCCACGTGCGTACAAACATTCCCCTTTCGCTGAGCCACAGATATACATATTTCTTGTTGCTTTCTCTACATCAGTGACAGTGTGTGAAATAGAAAGAGAGGGGTGAGAAGAGGCAGAGAAAAGCAGGCTGTTAGAAAAAGACAGACAGTTTTATATTAATGTGAGAAATGGAGGAATACGGACACTCAGTTTCTCAGTCACAGAGGGTCCCCTACTCACACATCGTCTCAGTAGGGGGAGGTGGGGTGCAGTGACACAGCTGTGAGTGTCTAAGTAACTGCACCTTGCATCAGCTGATTGTGGCCCTTACCATCTGCCTCACGCTTCTCTCTCGGTCTCCATCCATCCATCTCTACCTACCTCTATCACTTCATCTCAAAAGACACACATACACACACACATACACATACACACACCTCAGCCTGTGTCTGGGGGCTGGGTCATCTGTGCAAGTGGGGTCATCTTAATCTCTCCTCCTAGTGCTGTATTTCCACCTCCCCCTGAGTCTGTCGATAAGTGTGTGTATTAATTACACCCAAATATGGGATAAGACTTACAGATGTCATGGATTTGGTTTTGATGTACCAACTCCAGATTGCTTCTGTTGGTGTACAGGTTTGATTAGGTTTCATTTAGTATGTGCATAGAGTTCTCAGGCTTGCTGATATACTAAAGGCTCCTTCACACTAACATATACAGGAAGTGTTGGTCTCTTAGTTTGATCCAATGTCGCTACAGTTGGAAGTCCACACACACACAGTAATTGCTTTAAGTACAGACAGACAGAAATGCTTTGTCTTGAACCATTTCTATGTAAGCATATGTATGTAAATCAAGAGATTGTGCAAAGTCACAGTCATTGGGCAAATTGCATCCATCTTTGACGTATGCTTGTCTTTGTGTGTCTTTGTGTGTGTACTCAAACATGACAACCACACAATTGTCTCTCATTTGTCTCATAAAGTGTCGTTTATGCCATTTCATTCTGGCAGGTTGACAAATTCAATCACCTCCTAGCAGCAATGTGTCGACTGTGGCAGAGGCAAATTGCCTTCTCACTTTGGGGGATCGTTCTGCATGGCATTAGGTCTGTGTGACATTCTGTCTGTTTGTCTGACAGAACAGGAGAGAGGCTGGAGCAGGACTATGATATTACTGTGATTCTACTGGGCTTTTATGGTACAGATAGCACTGCACTTCCCCTGGTACCACTGGCTTGCTGGTTCAATCATCACCCCCAACAGCAGTGTTATAACACAGAGCACTTCAGGTGAAGGACATTCCTCCAGATAGACCAGGACTTGTCCACCTAATTTCCCCAGCCATCTATCTCCCTCTCTGGGGTGGCTCTCTCGACAGGCTTTACTGGGTCTGGCGCTCCATAGTTCGGGGGGCATGGTGAGGGCCAGAGAAATCCCTCTTAGATCAGAGAGGGAGAGAGATAAAGATCGCAGCCATCTTCACTTTTCACCTCCATGCTCTGGCTCAAGGTGTTCTCTTTCTCCTCTGCCTGTCTACCAGTCAATAGCAAACTCGTTTGATTTTGTTTCATTTTTTTTTTGTGGGGATAGAAGGAAGGTCATGATGAGATAAGTGTAGACCGATCTATTCACTTCAGCTTGTTATTTTCTCTGTGGCCTTCAGTTAGTTCCTCTCTCTCGCTCTCTCGTTGGCCATGTGAAGTTAATGATTTGCAGATAAACACAGAGAGCAATGAACTCTGATGTTTGGGTCTTTATAGATATTTTTCACCTTTTGACTTTAGGAAGTGAAACTTGACTTTAATGCAGATAAAAAGACGAGGCGATGGAGGAAGGGATGATGAGAGGGAAAGGAGTACACACTGGTGATGTGGTGAGAGGAAACATGTATGAATTCATGAGCCTCAGACAAATCGATCACAAAGCAGCCTGTTGGCTTACCTTCAGGCAGATGAGATTGATTTATGCAGATCTCGGGGTGTGCGTGTGCATGTGCGTGTGCATGCGCACTCTTGCGCGTGTTCAGAGCCGCATTGCATAAATTATATTCATAACTCACATGCAACACTTTACCAGGCTAATGTTGAGCTATGCTTTCTTTTCATTGCCTCCTAATGGCCTGTGTTACCTTAAAGAAAAATGACACCAGAAGTGTTCTGCTCTGCAGTAGGACTGACGTCTTGGGTCTAAGGGCAGGGAGAGTAAGGCAAGCGTTCCCCTTCTGAAGACGCCTAACAGAAACGAGGATAAATAAGGTGGTTTAGTTAATCATTCTGCTCGGTTGGGGCCATGCTCATTGAGCTCCATTCCTCCTCATTTAAAACCTGTTCGGTGCAAAACTCCCTGGCCTGTTATTGAAATATGTTTCTTCTTGCTCTAAATATGTTCATTAGAGAACAGATGCCTGTCAGAATGGGGTTTGAATGTGGGATGAGCACCTTCATCCTAAATCATCTATAGACTCCTGGCGCTCTAAACTCACTGAAGCATTGTGGCCATCAACACAGAGAGGTGCTGAGACACAGAGAGATAATGGATGGAGGAGGGAGACACAGGGGCTGTGTGACCGCAGATGTCGTGTAAATTGGTGCTCCGATATTGCTGCGTAAGTTTGGAGCGAGTGTGACGTGACAAGGAACCCAGCTGGAGCTGTTCGGGGGCCTCTGTTCAGGGCTGTGGAAACTGTGGGTCTCTAGTGCTGCATGGAGGTGTAGAGTCAGCGGTTAGATAGGAGAACACACACACACATGCAGTACACACACACACACACACCAGGGGTCCTCTTTGGCAGGATTAATGATGCAGCAAACAAAGCTGTGTTCTTCTCCAGGCTCCCTATGCTCCCTTCCTCTTCTCTCACAGCTGGCTGTGTCCGATCTCACCTGGACTGTGCTCACATCTCTACAACCATACCAAAGAGAGCTCCCAGCACTGTGATGTGTAGCTATAGGTAGCTATAGCCGTATAAGGGAACAGTGACTGTGTGAGCCATTAGACCGCAAATGAAAGAACTGCATCAAATCATAGGACAGAGAACACTTGCTTGAATGGCTCGCTGTTGAACACATATGAAGTCAAAAGCACACACACACACACCAGTGGAGGCTCCTCAGAGGAGGAAGGGGAGGACCATCCTCCTCTGAATTTCATACAGATTTTAAATAGTGAAACATTTCAAAGTTATCCTTTTTAGATAAAACTATACAAAATATATTCACATGTCACCAAATAACTGATTAAAACACACTGTTTTGCAATGAAAGTCTACAGTAGCCTCAACAGCACTCTGTAGGGTAGCACCATGGTGTACCGGAGTACAGATAGTATCCGTCCTCCTCTGGGTACATTGACTTCAATACAAAACCTAGGAGGCTCGTGGTTCTCATCCCCTTCCACAGACTTTAACAGTAACTTTGATAACTTCCGGAGGAAGTTCTCCAACCTATCAGAGTTCTTGCAGCATGAACTGACATGCTTTCCACCCAATCAAAGGATCAGAGAATGAATCTAGTACTGAAAGCCTAGGCTACAGCTAGCTAGCACTGCAGTGCATCAAATGTGGTGAGTAGTTAACTCAAAAAGAGAGGGACAGTTTATTTAAAATAAATGTATTCAAAAATAAAGGAAAAGCAAAAGAGAGAGAGGGAGAGAGAGCTATTTCACTTTCATTTAATTAGCTAGGGAATGCAGCTAGGTAGTTTAGCCTACTCAGACACCTGGCTCAAACAGAGAGGGATGCTATGTTATCTAGCTGGCTATGGCTATCCAACACTGTAACTCTTCCAATTCAAGGTAAGCTTTTGGTTTTACTGATTTATTGCCAGCGGGGCCCGCCGGTGTAATTGCTAAACTGCTTGCGAACTGTACTCTGTACTGCATGAGTGTAGCAGGTTTACTAAGGCTTAAGTTCTAGTAGCTATGTTGTTGACTTGACGTTAGCTAATATGGTGACAACAATGTAGGCTGTGTGTAGCGGTTAGCGGTTATGATAGGAAAGTTTGGCATGGAAAGGTTTGTTCGCCTAGTCACAGCTCAGCATTTAACACCATAGT